>NC_057799.1:522084311-522106234 GCF_018294505.1 Triticum aestivum | reverse complement strand
CCACCCTCGTGGAAGCCTCGTGTCCTTCCCGGAATACTTCTTATTTTCCTATTTTCTTAAATATTCCAAAACGGAGAAAAATTGCCATTAGAACTGTTTTGGAGTCGGTTTACTTACCGAACCACATACCTATTCCTTTTCGGAGTCTGAAACATTCTGGAAAGTGTCCCTTATGTATTCCTCCGGGGTTACGGTTTCAATAATATTAGTTTCAACATTTATAGGATTACCTGAGATATAATGTTTGATTCTTTGACCGTTCACCACCTTCGGATTTGTGCCTTCGTAGTTGTTGATTTTTAGGGCACCGGAACGATAGACCTCCTCGATAACATAAGGACCTTCCCATTTTGAGAGAAGTTTTCCTGCAAAGAATCTTAAACAAGAGTTGAATAGCAATACATAATCACCTACATTAAACTCACGCTTTTGTATCCTTTTGTCATGCCATCTTTTAACCTTTTCTTTAAACAGTTTGGCATTCTCATAAGCCTGGGTTCTCCATTCATCAAGTGAGCTAATGTCAAATAGCCTCTTCTCACCGGCAAGTTTGAAATCATAATTGAGCTCTTTAATAGCCCAATATGCCTTATGTTCTAGTTCGAGAGGTAAGTGACATGCTTTCCCATAAACCATTTTATACGGAGACATACCCATAGGATTTTTATAGGCAGTTCTATATGCCCATAATGCATCATCAAGTTTCTTGGACCAATTCTTTCTAGATCTATTAACAGTCTTCTGCAAAATTAATTTGAGCTCTCTATTGCTCAATTCCACTTGACCACTAAACTGTGGGTTATAAGGAGATGCAATTCTATGATCATATTTAGCAAGCATTTTACGAAAAGCACCATGAATAAAATGTGAACCACCATCAATCATTAGGTATCCAGGGACTCCAAACCTTGAAAAAATAACTTCTTTAAGCATCTTAATAGAGGTGTTATGATCAACACTACTAGTTGGAATAGCTTCTACCCACTTAGTAGCGTAATCAACAGCAACTAAAATATGTGTATACCCATTAGAGGAAGGAAACGGTCCCATATAATCAAAGCCCCAAACATCAAATGGTTCAATAACAAGAGAATAATTCATAGGCATTTCTTGACGTCTACTAATATTACCAATTCTTTGACATTCATCGCAAGACAAGACAAACTTACGGGCATCCTTGAAGAGAGTAGGCCAATAAAAACTGGATTGCAATACCTTATGTGCAGTTCTATCTCCAGCGTGGTGTCCTCCATAAGCTTTGGAGTGACACTTGCGTAGGATCTGTTCCTGTTCATGCTCAGGTACACAATGTCTAATAACACCATCTACTCCTTCTTTATAAAGATGTGGGTCATCCCAGAAGTAATGTCTCAAATCATAGAAAAACTTTTTCTTTTGCTGGTATGTGAAACTAGGTGGTGTAAATTTAGCAACAATGTAATTAGCATAATCAGCATACCATGGAACAGTACGAGAAGCATTTATGACATTTAATTGTTCATCAGGAAAACTATCATCAATAGGCAGTGGGTCATCAAGAACATTCTCTAACCTAGACAAGTTGTCTGCAACGGGGTTCTCAGCTCCCTTTCTATCAATAATATGCAAATCAAATTCTTGTAGCAAGAGAACCCATCTAATAAGTCTAGGTTTAGCATATTTCTTTTCCATAAGGTATTTAATAGTAGCATGATCAGTGTGGATAGTTACTTTAGAATCAACAATATAAGGTCTGAACTTATCACAAGCAAATACAACAGCTAAGAATTCTTTTTCAGTAGTAGCATAATTTCTCTGAGCACTGTCTAGAGTTTTACTAGCATATTGAATAACATTTAATTTCTTATCAACTCTTTGTCCTAGAATAGCACCTACAGGATAATCACTAGCATCACGCATAATTTTGAAAGGTAAATTCCAATCAGGTGGCTGAACAATAGGTGCAGAAATCAACGCTTTCTTAAGTATTTCAAATGCTTCTACACAATCATCATCAAAGACAAAAGGTATATCTTTTTGTAACAGATTAGTCAGAGGCCGAGAAATTTTTGAAAATTCCTTAATGAACCTCCTATAAAAACCGGCATGACCCAGAAAACTTCTTATACCTTTGATGTCTTTAGGACACGACATCTTTTCAATAGCATCAACTTTAACTTTATCAACTTCAATACCTCTTTCAGAAATTTTATGCCCCAAGACAATACCTTCATTAACCATAAAGTGGCACTTCTCCCAGTTCAAGACAGGATTAGTTTCTTCACATCTCTGCAAAACTCGATCAAGGTAGCTCAAGCAATCATCAAAAGAGGATCCATAAACAGAGAAATCATCCATGAAAACCTCACAAATCTTTTCACAGAAGTCAGAGAATATAGCCATCATGCATCTTTGAAAGGTAGCAGGTGCATTACATAAACCAAAAGGCATACGTCTATAAGCAAAGGTACCGAAAGGGCAAGTAAAAAGTGGTCTTTGCTTGATCATCAGCTGACACAGGTATTTGAGGGAAACCAGAGTAACCATCTAGAAAGCAAAAATGTGTATGTTTGGATAATCTTTCTAGCATTTGATCAATGAAAGGCAAGGGGTAATGATCTTTTTTAGTAGCTTTATTTAATTTGCGAAAATCAATTACCATCCTATAACCTATAATAATTCTTTGCGGGATCAATTCATCTTTATCATTAGGAACGACGGTAATACCTCCCTTCTTAGGGACACAATGGACAGGACTTACCCACTGACTATCAGCAACGGGATAAATTATACCTGCCTCAAGGAGCTTTAATATTTCCTTTCTCACCACTTCTTTCATCTTAGGATTTAGCCATCGTTGATGATCAATAACTGGTTTGGCGTATTTCTCCAAATTTATTTTGTGTTGACATAGAGTGGGACTAATGCCCTTAAGATCATCAAGAGTATATCCAATAGCAGCATGGTGCTTCTTCAGAGTTTCCAATAATTTCTCTTCTTCATGCTCTGAAAGGTTAGCACTAATAATAACAGGATATATCTTCTTTTCATCAAGATAAGCATATTTAATAGTATCAGGCAATGGTTTAAGCTCAAACACGGGATCACCCTTGGGTGGAG
The DNA here is from genome assembly GCF_018294505.1 of Triticum aestivum. NCBI lineage: Eukaryota > Viridiplantae > Streptophyta > Magnoliopsida > Poales > Poaceae > Triticum > Triticum aestivum. The sequence goes on along the minus strand of NC_057799.1, from coordinate 522,103,135 downwards.
GAGGATCCCCTAGGATTTCAACAGGCAAGTTTGTTTCAGAATGGGTCCCTGTTTAAAGAATACTTCATCTATTTCCCTTCTTTCATTCATAAACATATCATTTTCATGGTCGAGCAAATATTGTTCTAAAGGATCATCAGGAGGCACGACAATAGAAGCAAGACCAATAATTTCATCTTTACTAGGCAATTCTTCATCATGGGGTTGTCTACAAAATTTAGCAAAATTAAACTCATGAGACATATCACCCAAACCAATAGTAACAACATCCTTTTCGCAGTCTATCCTAGCATTAACAGTGTTCAAGAAGGGTCTACCAAATATAATGGGACAAAAGCTATCTTGTGGGGAACCAAGAACAAGAAAATCAGCAGGATATTTAACCTTCCCACACAAGACTTCAACATCTCTAACAATCCCAATTGGTGAAATAGTATCTCTATTGGCAAGCTTAATTGTGACATCAATTTCTTCTACCTCAGTAGGTGCAATATCATGCATAATTTTTTTGTATAAGGAATGAGGTATTGCACTAACACTAGCACCCATATCACATAAGCCATTATAACAATGATCTCCTATTTTAACAGAGATAACAGGCATGCCTATAACAGGTCTATGTTTATCTTTAGCACCAGGCTTAGCAATTCTAGCAGTTTCCTCACAGAAATAAATAACATGCCCATCAATATTATCAGCCAAGAGATCTTTAACCATAGCAATATTAGATTCAACTTTAACTTGCTCAGGGGGTTTCTGTGTCCTAATATTACTTTTCTTGACAACAGTTGAAGCCTTAGCATGATCCTTTATTCTAACAGGGAAAGGTGGTTTCACAACATAAGCAGTAGGAGCAACAGGATCATCATAAGTGATAGTCTTTTCTTCAACTTTAATAGGTACAACTATTTTTACTTCTATGGGAGGATTATATTTAAACCACTTCTCCTTAGGGAGATCAACATGAGTAGCAAAGGATTCGCAGAAACAAGCTACTATCTCAGAGTCAAGTCCATATTTAGTGCTAAATTCACGGAAAGCATCGGTATCCATAAAAGATTTAACACAATCAAACTTAGGTGTTATACCTGACTCTTTACCTTCATCGAGGTCCCAATCTTCAGAGTTGCATTTAATTCTTTCCAATAAATCCATTTGAATTCAATAGTCTTCATCATAAAGGAGCCAGTACAAGAAGTATCGAGCATGGATTGATTATTACGAGAAAGCCGAACATAAAATTTTTGAATAATCATTTCTCTTGAGAGCTCATGATTGGGGCATGAATATAACATTGACTTAAGCCTCCCCCAAGCTTGAGCGATGCTTTCTCCTTCGCGAGGCCAAAAATTATATATATAATTACGATCACGATGAACAAGATGCATAGGATAAAACTTCTGATGAAATTCCAATTTCAATCGTTTGTAGTTCCATGATCCCATATCATCACATAGCCTATACCATGTCAATGCCTCTCCCTTCAAAGATAAAGGGAAGACCTTCTTCTTGATAACATCATCGGGCATACCTTCAAGCTTAAATAATCCACAAACTTCATCCACATAGATTAAGTGTAAATAGGGATGCAATGTTTCCAGCTCCTGCAAAAGGATTAGCTAGCAGTTTCTCTATCATACCCGAAGGAATTTCAAAGTAGACATTTTCAGTAGGTTCAGTAGGTTGAGGAGCAACTATTTGCTCTACTGGTCGGGGTGAAGATACCCCGAACAAGCCCCTCAGAGGATTACTTTCCATAGTAAAAAGTGACAGTAAATTTCAGCACACTATATAAATTTTTCCTTACCAAATTCCACCTACCAAAGGCGCTTCACTCCCCGGCAACGACACCAGAAAAGAGTCTTGATGACCCACAAGTATAGGGGATCTATCGTAGTCCTTCGATAAGTAAGAGTGTCAAACCCAACGAGGAGCAGAAGGAAATGACAAGCGGTTTTCAGTAAGGTATTCTCTGCAAGCACTGAAATTATCGGTAACAGGTAGTTTTGTGATAAGGTAATTTGTAACGGGTAACAAGTAACAAGTGTAAATAAAGTGCAGCAAGATGGCCCAATCCTTTTTGTAGCAAAGGACAAGCCTGGACAAACTCTTATATAGAGAAAAGCACTCCCGAGGACACATGGGAATTATCGTCAAGCTAATTTTCATCACGCTCATATGATTCGCGTTCGTTACTTTGATAATTTGGTATGTGGGTGGACCGGTGCTTGGGTGCTTCCCTTACTTGGACAAGCATCCCACTTATGATTAACTCCTAATGCAAGCATCCGCAACTACAAAAGAAGTATTAAGGTAAACCTAACCATAGCATGAAACATATGGATCCAATCAGCCCCTTACGAAGCAACACATAAACTAGGGTTTAAACTTCTGTCACTCTAGCAACCCATCATCTACTTATTACTTCCCAATGCCTTCCTCTAGGCCCAAATAATGGTGAAGTGTCATGTAGTCGATGTTCACATGACACCACTAGAGGAAAGACAACATACATCTCATCAAAATATCGAATGAATACCAAATTCACATGACTACTAATAGCAAGACTTCTCCCATGTCCTCAGGAACAAACGTAACTACTCACAAAGCATATTCATGTTCATAATCAGAGGGGTGTTAATATGCATAATGGATCTGAACATATGATCTTCCACCAAATAAACCAACTAGCATCAACTACAAGGAGTAATCAACACTACTAGCAACCCACAGGTACCAATCTGAGGCTTTGGGACAAAGATTGGATACAAGAGATGAACTAGGGTTTGAGAAGAGATGGTGCTGGTGAAGATGTTGATGGAGATTGACCCCCTCCCGATGAGAGGATTGTTGGTGATGACGATGGCGATGATTTCCCCCTCCCGGAGGGAAGTTTCCCCGGCAGAACAGCTCCGCTGGAGCCCTAGATTGGTTCCGCCAAGGTTCCGCCTCGTGGCGGCGGAGTTTCTTCCCGAAAGCTTGCTTATGATTTTTTTTCCAGGGTAAAAGACTTCATATAGCAGAAGATGGGCACCCAGGGCACCCACGAGGCAGGGGGCGCGCCCAGGGGGGTAGGGCGCGCCTCCCACCCTCGTGGCCAGGGTGTGGCCCCCCTCTGGTATTTTCTTCGCTCAGTAATTTTTTATTAATTCCAAAAATGACTTCCGTGAAGTTTCAGGACTTTTGGAGCTGTGCAGAATAGGTCTCTAATATTTGCTCCTTTTCCAGCCCAGAATTCCAGCTGCCGGCATTCTCCCTCTTCATGTAAACCTTGTAAAATAAGAGAGAATAGGCATAAGTATTGTGACATAACGTGTAATAACAGCCCATAACGCAATAAATATCAATATAAAAGCATGATGCAAAATGGACGTATCACTGAACACGCATCCTCGCCTCCATCAAACCCCTCCGTTAAACCCGCATGCAAACCGAGAAACCTACTCCGGCTACACGTCCATTCATGAGCGGGCCAGAATTAAATGCAACACCGGCCGAGCTCGGAATCCCGTCCGCCCTCAGTTTAAACGAGGCCAGACGCCGGCCAAGCTCCTACCGTCCGCCCTCTATTTAAACGAGGCCAGACAGACAGCGGGCAAGAATTGCACCCCTCCGCCGCTCCCCCATCTCCTCCTTCACCATTTTCTCCACTCTTCCGATGGCTTCCGAGGAGCCGTTCTCCGGCATACTACGCGGCTGGGTGGCCCGCCGAGCCCTCCGAATACGGGCGAAGCCGCTCGATGCTTCATCAACCTCGCTTGGCCCGACAGAGCCAGTTGCCGCCCCAATTCGGCGTGTGGTTCAGCAACTTGCCGCTCCAGTTCAGCTCGATGAGGAGTGGCGAGTTGCTCCACGCCGGCACGACGGCGAGCACGCCGGTACGGGCGTCATCGCTGCCGCGTCGTACTGCGCCACCAGTGTCTGCGGTGGCCGCGCCTCCCGTGTTGGTGGGAGCACTCCCGTGCCTGCGGCAACGCCATGCAGGCAGAGACAGAAGCCGGGTGCATGGAGAGCGACGAGTCGATGACCAGCTTATCCATGTCCGCCGCCATCATCGAGGAGAAGTAGAGCACGGGAGGCCGCCGCCACTTGGGTCCCATGAAGGCCACCACCGAGGCGAGGACTGTGCATTCAGGTGGTTTCTTTGCTGCTTCGTCTCTTCTAAGGACCTTTGTCGACCCCGCAAGTGTCTTCCGGACATGAGGAAGACAATGGGATCCGCGGGCGGCCATTTAGATTAGGTACTCCCTCTCCGGCTGGCGGGAAATATTTGTTGTAAGAATGGATAAATTGGATGTATCTATAAGTAAAATAAGTCTAGATACATCCATTTCTAGGACAAGTATTTCTGGACAGAGGGAGTATTTATTATACCAAGAGAGCCGGATTAGCACCGCTTAGTTCATGTAAATGTAATGAAATCCATCATGTTTATATGAAGATCCGGCTTTTTTATACGAAATCATGCATGCTTATATGAAAACAACCCGTGTTTGCACGAATTTCATCTGGTTGGTTAGAGTTGTGAAAATTTATGCCGCTGGCGTTTGATGTCGTCCTCCGCGGAAGGAAGCGGGAGGAAATTTGCCGGCTGCCGTTGGAGATGCTCTTATGCTAGAAATAATAGAGTCACATCCAATCCATTTGAGTTAATTGCGTGTATGATTCTCCCTCTATAAAAAGTTAATTTCATGTACAGTTTACACGTGACTTGCAGGGTGGCTACAACTTCGTACAGAAAGTTAAAAAGAAACAAGTCCATCCTTAATCTTGTATTCTAAGTACTCTGTGGGTTCCACTGTCAGTACAGTAGCGAAAGAAGTATATATTAAATAAGTAATATATAATATAAAATCTAAAGTTAAAGACAGAATTCGAACTCAGGTCATCGCGTTGCGAGCATCCGACGCTAACTAGTCCAACACATTTTTGTTGTAGACCATGTTGGAGATATATCTCCATGTCTACTCTTATACTCCATCCGTTCCTAAATATTTGTCTTTTTCAGATTTCAAATGGACTACCACATACGGATGTGTATGTAGACATATTTTAGAATGTAGATTCACTCATTTTGCACCGTATGTAGTCACTTGTTGAAATCTCTAAAAAGAAAAATAATTAGGAACGGAGGGAGTAGAAAACATAGTTGGTGATGATGGTGTGCGTGCCATCCTGCAATATAGGCCGTCGGATTTATATCTAACAGACAGGAAGGAAACTATGGCAATTTTGCAAAAAGATACCCACACCCCTCTCCACATTTGCAAATAAGGCCTTCCCTCGTTCATCCTTTTCTCTACTCTTACTAGCAATGTGCCCGTGCGTTGCAACAGATCCAAAATAGAATAATACATGTTCACAAACTTGAAAGAAAAACACTCTAGTTTGGTGTATATATCACTAAAAATATACTCGTGTTAGGTTTCACTCAAAATATATTCTGTGACAGCCTGGTTTTTGCCCTCTTTTATTTGCCTGATTTTCATTTGAATTGATTTTTAAATTTGGAGTTTTTTTGAATCTTTTCATGTGGACCTAAACACTTGGGTACCCTTGGCTTTCACCCAAGTGCCTCATCTCCCTCTCTAATCATCATTTCCTCTCTGGTTCACCTCATAATAATATTTGGAATATTTTTCTTTAATGAAAAATATTCATTTCCTTCTCTTAAACCCTAGCTAGTTCAATGTGCTCCAAAGCAACCCCAATTTTTCTTGCCAACAGAAATATAAGAAAATTCACAAATATTCTTTGAACCCTAGGGCACCTTCCTGAGCAAAAATATTGCACCACTTTTTGGAATATTTTTGCTACAGAAAATGTTTTCTGTTCTGGACAGAAATGGTGGTTTCTACAGCAACTACCATTTTACTTGCTCCAATGAGGCTGATTTTTCTTGTGCATCATCACCTTAGTAGATGATTGCTAGCCTCGAAAACCCAGCCCCAAACTCCTAGCCGTTTGACCTCAGTAAACTCTCAAAGTTACTGATCAGAAACTTACTTGGCTTGTGAAATCTTTTCTACTGCATCTGGGTCCAAACCAAATCGTGGTAATCTTCAAAACTACCATGAACAACAAGCCAGACATGAACTTTGGACGTAGGTCAGCCTGGGGGCAAAGTTCACACGGTGACCACGTGTGTACACGATGACAGCCTGCGTGTCGACGCGCTCCGAGTGCGGCCAAGCGCTCTGTTTCGCGCGTGCTCGCTTCCCCGACTGCCAAAGCGTGCCAAACCTCGCCACCATCTTCGTCCAAACCCCCTTAACTCTCCCTTGGCACTCGCCGACGCCGGAGCTTGCCACAGCGAGCACGGGCGTGGTCCGACCAACGCAACAGTGCGCTCTGCACTGTGCTCGTCGCCTTCCTCTCGATCCTGTGCTCGTCCCCGTTCGCCCATAGTCCCCACGTGAGTTGCGTCACCTTCTCCCCCTCTCACTGACGCCGCTCGTCGCCGGGCGCCGTGTGCAGGTGTCAACGGCGGAGCCCGACCCCCCTCGCTGCTCACCTATAAATGGAGCAACCCCAGCCTCCTCGAGCACCATCCTACACTCCCACACACCCCACAACATCGTAGAGAACCATAGCCCGGCCGGGCAGGCCGCGGGCCGCCGTCCCTTAGCTCGAGCTCGCCGGCGATCCTCTCGGGTCGTCACGGTAGTTCCAGCCCCTCCCAGGCCTGGGCAACCCTTCCAGGGCCTCCGCCACTCTCCGGTGGTGCTGTTCCGCCTGGTTGGAGCACCTGGAGTCACCGCTGTTCGCCGTCGTCTTCGTCTCCGGCGACCTCCGCTCTCTGCCTCCGCTTGCGAGGTCGATTCCGACGCCGTCCGACCACCCCTAGCTACGCTACGGGTATGGGCAGGTGCGCCTCCATCCCCTCTCTCGATCCCTCCCTCTCGTTTTGGGCAAGGAGCCCTCATCGCCGGCGTGAGCTCCGGCGAAGCCGCAACCTCCTCTGTTTCCGTCTCCCTCTCCCCCTCACCTGACTAGCGGGGCCCGCTAGTCAGCCACTCAGTACGCGCGCGAAGCGGTACGAGTGGTGGCGCCCCGAGGCTTTACGCCTTCGACATCACCCCCTAGTCTGTTTTTTTTTAAAATTCAAATTTCATTTATATCCAGAGAGATTCAAACAGCTATAACTCTTCAACCATAAGTCCAAAATTGATTCTTTTTGCATTGTGTTCTTTGCAAAGAAATCTAGCAGCCCACCAAAAAAGGTGTTTTTCCCTGCTGTCTAGATTTTCTGGTGATTTTCAGAAGGGTTCTTGATGTTTTCTTTTTGTGTTTAAAATTATTTTCAGAGAGTGAAGCTTGTCTTGAGGATCACCAGAAGGCTTGTGAGCCTCATCTGCACTAAGGCAAGCCACAACAACATTTTCATGATGCCACTACAATATTTGTGATTTTTCTACTTGAATGAATGATTTAATCCATGCATTTAAATCATTATTATTATGTTATTTATATTCTGTTAGTGTTTGTTTAACTTTATATGCTTATATTATCAGAAAGTTTGTAGCTAACTAAGTTTTTATAGAAACTCGAATTAATCTTTGCTATGATAGAAATAATATGGTTATGGATATAAGTAATTAATTGGAGTTATATTTCTTGCATGAGAAAAATGATAAATTTGTTAGAATAGATTCTGTTAAAGTGAATGTTGATCCTAACCAGAAAGTATGAGGAGTTGTTTATGTTTATGGTTAGTGTGGAGTTAGTTGACTCAGTCATTTTCGTTAATATGTGATGCATATGTTAGTGTTGCATTTCATGGCATGCTATGACACCGGTTATTTTTCAATTTAAGTTGAACCTGATAATAACACAACTTGAATATATCGTTGACCGGGTCATGGTGCCACTGGATCGAGTTTTTCCCAGTGCAACCACATTTGCCTTTATGGGAAGGCCTTTATTCGGTCCGTTGTCATGCCTCTGGTCGGTGCCTCCAACGAGGGAAGGTTATGGGCGTGCGATACCCTGGCCCGGTAAGTAGACATAACCTTGTGTGCCCGTTGTTGAGATTTTTGGTACCGGTCCCAGTGAGGGACGTTTATGTTTTGGCCACGACGGTGGTCGTTGTGTCTTTGGTAGACACAGGGCCACCCAGGACTAGCCCAGCTGGGAGTGGGTCGGAGTGGCCGAGAGAGTGTCATGGCAATGGAGGGGTTTCGTCGGAATGACGTTGGTCCACCCGAATGGGAATACGAGGCCATGGGTTCCGTGGTGTGGGTACAGTGCGCTACCTCTGCAGAGTGTATTAATCTATCGATAGCCGAGTCCACGGTTATAGACACCTCGAAATTAGGTCACACCATGGGTCAACATTTAATTAATCTTGCACACTAAGTCATGAACTTTGCACTGTTGAGGATGGCGGGAAGGTCATCCTGTCAATTGAGACCAAGTGTTGGTTGTGGCTGTGATCGCCGGAAGGATCACTATTTGAGACCAAATATTGGTCGTGGCTGTGGTCACTGGAATGATCACGAGGTATCCATAGCTAAGATCATGTGGTTGGTACATTTGTGATCTAGAAGCGATCACCGTTGGTAAGCTAGTCCAAGGGACTGTTCTCATAACAGCGTGATCACAGCATGTTGGTTACATTGTTGCATTACTAATAATTGGTTAATTATCATGATATTGTTTGTCATTATGTTTATGCTTGTTGTGAGCTTGCAAGTACATTCAATGTACTGACCTGGCGTGTCATGCCAGATTTCAGGAAAGTCCAGTTGGAAAGGAGTGCTGTTCGAGTCTAGATCGTGTCCACATCGGTGTCCCTGTGCTATGGAGTTCCGCTACGACGTTGTTCCGCTGCCGCGTAGTTGTTATGATCGAGGCCCCTTTATGTTCACTAAATAATGTACATATTGTTCAACCGCACCGGGTGTGCCGCTTGGCGTCGCTACCTGTTGTAATGTAAACTTTGAGCCGCTAGCATCAATAAAGCGGTTGTTTTCTGTACCAAGATGTTGTGTGTTGCCAGAAGACATGGTCTCTGGGCTGGCAATGCAAGGTAAACCGGTCGCTCTGAGCCGGGGTGCCACAACGCTTAGTATCAGAGCCGCGCTGACTGTAGGCCACGCTAGACTTCGATGTGTTAACTGGACATTAGATACGAGTCTAAGTTGAGTGCCGGTAGCATTTATAGCTGGTTGTTGCATTGCATGCACTTGTTTTATTTTTATGCTAACATGCTAATGGTTGTGAGTGTAGATGGCTCCGGTGCCGTATCCGTGCCAGTTGCAGCTGATGCCGTTCACGTCGCCGCATCTCCTTCATAGCGTGTGGCATTGGCTGTACCCCCCGGTGACGATCCAGTCTATCGTGTGTACCGGGAGCGTCTAGCTGACTCAGTGTATGAGTATCATGCGGTGGTTACTCTGCGCACCAGTTCCGATTCCAGCACTTACACTCATACCTCTCGGAGCGGTTACGTTTCTACCGCTTCTCAGGCTTTCCAGTTTGCTGCATTCGAGGTCCTCGTCGAGCTTCGTTACAACGAGGTCCGGATGCAGAACCACCCAGGTTTCTACTACTATCCTTCCCTGTACGACAATGGTCGTGTCCGTTTCCCTCCCATTGATCCAGAGTCTGATAGTGTTGCTAGTCATCTTGCTCGTTATATCACTACTAGCTATCTTATGATCCACGAGCTGGCTCGAGAGCTGACTCGTGCTCGTACTGCTTTAGCCGCTGCTTTAGTCACTACTAGATCTGCCACTACTCCATCCTCTTTGGGATTTACTCCTTATATTCCAGCCAGTTCTAGTTCCCCTGTTTCACCGGTTACTCCCCCGAGTAGCTCGGGCACCTCGACGGTGAACCCTCTCAGTGCCCCTGCTGAGTGGGTTACACTTCTCACTACTCCTGTAGCCCCGATGATTCATCCTACACCTGCCCCTGAGGGAGTGCCCTCTAGGCAGCGTCGTCGTGTTACCTTTAACCCGGAGGTCTCAGTTAACCTCATCAGTTCAGGATCCAAGTCCGCTTCACGAGAGGACCCCGCAGCACCAGCAGAGCAGTAGAGCCCCTGAGTATCCACAGTCATCGGGATGATGTCCGGATGTAGTAGTACGAGTCATGATGTTTTGTTTCCTGTATGAGAGTAGTTGAACCTGGCATGGGTTATCTTTCATGTATGAGTCTATGTATAATTATGTTGGAACTCTATTTTATTCGCCGTGTTTTCTTCGTCATTTCGGTTTTTCTCGGGCTTTTTTTGCTGGCTTTTCCCCAATTTATTTTGAATGTTTCTCATCTTGGTTGCGTTGCCTTGGGAAAAATCATAATAGGATGCCGCGGGGAGGCAGCAGTAGCAACGTTCGTGAGGGTACCCCTGTTCGTCGTTCCGCACGACAGGCATGACACTCCCCCGAGCCGTACGTTCCACCACCGCCTCCACTGCCAAATCCGCCCTCCACCGAGCAAATTCTGTGAATGTTTGAGGAAAGATGGAATAATGATCTGATTGAAATATTAAGAAGTGTGCAAGCTATGGTTGGTCAGAATGGAAATCAATATGGTCACCACTCCAAGCTGTCAGATTTTCAGAGGACCAAGCCTCCCAGTTTCAGTCAGGTCCTTGATCCCTTGGATGCAGACGATTGGTTACGAACCATTGAAAGAAAGCTTGAGATTGCTCGTACGGAAGAAGATGATAACGTTCCGTTCGCAACTCATTATCTTGAAGGCGCTGCTGCCATATGGTGGGAAAATGCAAAAGCCATGTGGCCCGCGGATGAAGAAATTACCTGGACAAAATTCAAGGATCAGTTCCGGAAGTATCATATCCCTACTGGAATTATGAAGACTAAACAACGCGAATTTCTCTCGCTCCTTCAAGGAAATCAGTCTGTGGGTAAATATCTGCAAAAATTCAATCACCTGGCCCGTTACTCCCTTCATGACGTGGCCACCGAAGAAAGAAAGATTGACAGATTTCTTGGTAGATTAAACCCGCAACTCCGGTGTACTCTCGGCATGTTTGATTTCCTAGATTTCCAAACTTTGGTGAACAAAGCTTTCATTGCTGAAAGGGAGCACAAGCTCGTATCAGACAACAGGCCTGTCAATAACAATCACAAGCACAAGTTCGAGCCAAAGAAGGATGGGCAACCCGTGCAAAAGGCCCGTACCTGGCAGCAGACTCAGGTGGAATACAAGCCCAATTGGCAGCAGAATGTTAACAAGTCCACCACCCAAGTCAAGAATGTTGTGCCCAACCCAGTGCATGAGGAGCGCCAGCGCATCAATGCTTGCTTCAGTTGTGGGCAAACTGGACATTATGCCAGATAGTGTCCCAAGAACAGCAAGGCAAATGCTCTATTCAGGCCACAAGTCAACTATATGGAGTCATGCCCGACCCAGCAAAACATCATTGGGCACGTTCATCACCTCTCCACCGATGAAGCCCAAGAGAACCCCGAAGTCGTCATTGGTATGTTCTCTGTTAATAACCTACCTGCAGTAATTTTATTTGACTCTAGGGCTTCCCACTCTTTTATTTCTCGGAGTTTTGTTGCCCAAAACAAATTTCCTTGTTCTCTTTTGGGCAAGAATATGCTGGTACAAACCCTGGGATCATTAATCAGGAGCAATCTAGTCTACCGTAATCTGGAAATCAATATCAACGGAGTCTGTTTTCCAACTTCTTTGATAATCATTGAGTCTGATAACACTAGTAGAAAAAGAGCCATTTGTCCCGGTTCATAAGGCCCATCTGTCCCGGTTGGGGAACCGGGACTAAAGGGTCGTTACTAATGCCCTAGGCCTTTAGTCCCGGTTCTTATACTAACCGGGATAGATGGGCCTCCACGTGGCCGGTGCTGCGAGCCCAGGCAGGAGGCCCCTTAGTCCCGGTTGGTGGCACCAACCGGGACCAATAGGCATCCACGCATCAGCTGTTCAGGGGCTAGGGTTTTTGTTTTTTTTCTGAAAGGGGGGTGGATTTGGGGGTTTTGTATGGTTAATTAAGGTGTTTCATATATTGTGTTAGGTAGCTAATTAATTAATAGTGAGAAGTGTCCTCTCTTATCTCCGTGCTTGGTCGACGTACGCTACGTATTATACGTATAGAGAGGACTCGACACGCTAGCTAGTAAGCAAATGAAGGAAACAGAAGATCATCATGAACATATGCATACAGAGAGAAGTGATATCGACCACCTCTCCTTCTTCGAGAGATTGGTCGAACAACAAGTTCTCGTATATCTATCCGACGCTACTAGCTACATATATACAATATAATTATCTCTTACAATATAATCTCCTAATTATATATGAACACAGGGTCCACATGGTATTCTCCGTCTTTAGCGATCACGTGGTCAAGGAAGAATGCCGCCAATTCCTCTTGAATTGCTCACATACGATCTGGTGGTAGGAGTTCATCCCGCATCCAAAAGATCTAATTTGAAGAAGGGGGTCAATACATATATATATATATATATAAATGAAACTCAACACAAATGATGGTAATAAAATAAAATTGTGAATATTATTGCTTACGCACTTCATATTGTTCGTCAGAGTAGCCCCGCTCACAGGTCGTGTTGCGGATGGACTCGCAAACGTAGTATCCACAGTAATTATTCCCGACTTCCTGCCACAACCACTTTACAAGAAATAGAGGTCAATCAAACTGATAAGCAAGCATGCTATAAATGGTATTGATGAAACTAGCGCTTGAATCACTAGGAGATGCGCGGAACATGCTAGTAGTACTTACTTTCGGGTGTCTAAATTGCTGCTTCTTCGGCAGTCCCGGAGCTTTTTTGGTGAATTTTCTCCAAACCCTGCCAGGCAAAGAAAACAATTACTTGTTATCAGGAAATGAACAAAGTTGCTGATATGGTGTGATAATGATTGATTTAACTTACTTCTCGAGCATTTCAGTCATGTCCGCATACTCCTTAGGATCTTTTCGTCACGAGTCTAAGACGGTTACTAGTCCCCGCTCAAGCTTAATCTCTAGGAGAATATAGTGGAAGCTGCGCACGCATGCATAACTCATCAATTACATTACTATAACCTGGACTAATAAGGGAAACCGAATATGCACAAGACAGTAACACTCACTTGAAGTTGTAAGGAAAGAGTATTATATCTTTGTTTTCATTTATTACCAACGATCGTAGCAAGTTGGCCTCGGTATCTTCGGCATGAAATTTAACCTCATTTGCATATATGAGATTTGTGTTAATGAACCCAATATCACTGATTTGTCTTTTCTTCCATTCGGCGATCTTCAATCTGCATAATATAGTGAGGATAATTAAAAATACATGCAATGAAAGAGCTGACCTATATATAGAGACTTAATGACAGAAATAGCACTACTTACAGACAGTAGCAAGTGACCGTTAATTTATCGAGGGCGTGTTGATTGAAAAACTGGAAGAACTCCTCAAATGGAACATGCAACAGATCAATTCCAACAAGGTCATGCTCCTATTTAACAAACAGTGTCAAAGTATTCGTCCCCCCAGACTCTCTGCAGGTTTTCATGTACCAATCATGGAATCTTCGCATCATCGTTGTTAGAGATTTTTCATCTTTGATGATAGGCTTCCCGTACTCGTATCTGTGTTCGACCACCTCCAAGAAATCATAATGTACATCATTGGGCAGGTAATCTCCAAGATTGCTATAACCGGGCACCATCCTCGGATCATTAGCGACGATGTCGCTAGACACCTTAAGTGGGGGGCACGATTGGTCCGCTTGTTCGCCGAGCTGGGCAATTTGTTTCCCAGCTCGTCGTTCTGCTAACCTTTGATCACTGATAGTACTTCCCGACCGCTTCGTTTTGAGAAATGACTTTTCAATAATGCGGTCATAGTTGGCTTTCGCCGGAGACTTTGGTGGTTTCTTCAGGGCAGCCAGAGTGCGCTTCGCTTTCACCGGATCTATCTTCTCCTCCGGTGGTGGATGTTTCTTTGCTTTCACCCCTTCAAAGAAGTTCATCACTTCGGCTCGCACAATATTCGCGTTTTCCTCCACGGTCCTCTCGTATGGTAACTTCGGCGGAGTCTTCAGAGAAGGACCATATCTGTATTGCCTCCCGCCTCTGGCTGTACTGCTAGATGCCGAAGCAGACGGAGCGGCTGCGGCTGTCTTCTTTCGTGCTTGCTTACGAGGCGGAGGAGAAGGACTACAACGCGCCGGAGCAGCCGGGGCGACGGCGGGTCTCTTCCGCCCTTGCTGGCGAGGCGGAGAAGGAGGAGGCTGGCTGCTCGGGCGCGCCGGCGCAGGCGGAGAAGGAGGCGGAGTGCCGCCACGCGCCGAAGAAGGAGACTGAGTGCCCTGGTCACTCGCCGGAGGAGGAGGCGGAGTGCCCTGACTCGCTGGAGGAGGAGGAGGAGGCGGCGGAGGCATCCAGTTCGGAAGGTTGATGAGCTCCTTCCGCCATAGGCATGGAGTCTTTAGACAAGAACCCAGCCGAGTCTCCCCGTCATCAGTAGGGTGGTCAAGCGCGAGGTCCTCAAATCCTTCTGTGATTTCATCCACCATCACCCTAGCATATCCTTCTGGAATCGGCCGGCAGTGAAAAGTTGCGCCAGGTTCAGGAGGTGCAACAGAGCCAACAGCCGCCTTGACTTTCAATTCCATCCACTGCGTCATAAGGTGGCAATGCTAAGACTCCGTGATAGCATCCACGGGGTAGCTAGCAGGAGCCGTGAAGACAGGCTCCTGAAGCAGCTCCGTGGAAGCCACGCTGCTTCTCCGCTGAGATGGCGGGGTAGCTTCGGGTGTAGCTTCGGCAGGTCGCGTGCTGCGAACTATGTCTCGTTCCTCTAGCGCTTGTACCCTTGCGTGCAGCGCCTGTAGTTGGGTCAACTCCTTTTTCTTCTTCCTCTCCCGGCGTTTGTAACCGCCTGCGTTGGGAAATCTAGCCTTCCACGAAAGGGAGCCTGGCGTGCCTCGTGTCCGTCCGGGGTGCTCAGGATTCCCGAGGGCCTCTGTGAGCTCGTCGTTCTCTCTGTCCGGAACGAACGTCCCTTGCTGCGCTTTTTCAATATACTCCTGAAGCTTCTCGATGGGTGTGTTCAGCTGCTCGTTGGTCCAAACGCACTTCCCTGTTATAGGGTCCAATTTTCCCCCAACCCCGAAGAACCAAGTCCCGCAATGGTCTGGCCAGCGTCGCGTCTCTGGTTCGATCCCTTTATCAATGAGGTCATTCTCAGCCTTGTCCCACAACCGTCGGGCTTTCAGGTAGCCACCTGACCCCGTGCGATGGTGATGCTTCTTCTTTGCAGCATTCTTCTTGTTTGTCGCTGACATCTTCGCTGCTTTCTCAGATTTCTTTTTGGTGACAAATGCGGGCCACTGATCTTTGATCTTCTCAAATCGGCCGATGAATTCTGGAGTCTTTTCTTGGTCGACAAACGATGATTTCAGCTCATTCTTCCACCTCCTGAATAGCTCAGCCATCTTCCTAAGAGCATAAGCCTTGATCATTGGCTTTTTAACTGGATTCTCCGGATCTTCCTCTGGTGGGAAGGTGAAATTTTCCTGCAGCGCGGTCCAAAGATCAGCTTTCTGCCTATCGCTGACATAAGACACCTAAGAGTCTATGTCCTTAGGCTTCAACCATTGCTCGATGCTGATCGGGGTCATGTCCCTAACTAGAACCCCACACTGAGCATTACATTTTTGCTTGGTCCGGAGGGGTTCAATCGGTTGGCCAGCGCGATCAATTTCCATGATCGTGTACCTTTCATCCGTGCGCAACTTTCTCTTCGGGCCTCGTCTCGTTACCGAAGTGTTGCTCGATCCGGAGGGCTAGAAAAGAAGAAAAAGAAAAGAGTTAATATGTGTACATACCAAAAACAATTAATGCATCAATTAGCTATATAGTCAGCACATGCTTAATTAATTAATATATATACCTGGCCGGACTCCGTTCGGTCACCGGAGCCGTCATCACGGTGTCCTTCCCCCTCCATTCGGTCACCGGAGCCATCATCACGGTGTCCTTCCCCCTCCATTCGGTCACCGGAGCCGTCATCACGGTGTCCTTCCCCCTCCATTCGGTCACCGGAGCCGTCATCACGGTGTCCTTCCTCCTCCATTGTTTGATCATCGTCGTAGCCTGCTTCTTCATCATGTCTTTCCAGACCATCGGTGCATGTGTCGTTGAGAAACGACAAGACGGCATCACTTCCGTGTGCAATTATCTTCCCCAACACCGCTTCTTTTGCTTCATCTCGGGGGTGCGGATCCATAGTTTCTGCAAATTTTTACAACATGGCAATTATTATTCAAACATGACACATGGATTTATTAGTGGCAAACGTTGAACTAGCTAACTAAGCACAATAAGGAATCATATTAGTGGCCTGGCCTCGACGCTTCTCTAGGGTTTGGTGTGGCCTCGGCAACGCTTCAAGGGTTTGGGGTGACCTCAACAACGCTTCAAGGGTTCGGGGTGGCCTCGACGACAACGCTCTTTTAACTTGGTAAATTTGGGTGGCCTCAAGAGAGTTTGTCGATCGGGTAGGGGCGCGGCGGGAGGGGGTAGGAGACCGACATTGTTTTTTCTAGGGTTTGGGTGTCCTCGAGAGTTTTGGTCGAGCGAGAGGGCCGGGGGGTGCTCCCGTGGTATAAGTTATCACGGTCGAGAGGGGGTATATATATCGACCGCCCCTCATGTCGAAGTTATCCGGGAGGGGGTTATATCGACAACGACGACATACATACATGGGAAAATAATGTTATCGGGGAGGGGGTATATCGACCCCCCCTCGTGTTGAAGTTATCGGGATAGAAGAGAAGAAGAAAAAAATAGAATTTTCTTATTTTTTCTTAAATGTAACTTTTGCATATATGAACATACATACATAAATTATACATACATGGAAAAAAATTGCTATGAACAAAAAAACATCATATATGAATATTTTGTATATACATCCATATCTATCCATCCACCATTCATACATACATACATGAACAAAAAAATGCTATGAACAAAAACATCAGTAGTAATTATTTTTTTAATGATTTGGCCTCAAAAAATTCTTTTATTAGTACTTTTCAAACTCTAGAATGACCTTTTTGCACTAGAACTATTTCAAATAATTCCTTTCAGATGCCACAAATTTTTTGAGAAGTCCTCTGATGCCTATAGATCATTTTCATTCAAAAACCCACTTTGGTCATTTGAAAATTTTGAGCACAACTTCCATTTTTCAATTTTGGTCCAATCTTGGCATTGAACTACAACCCTATTTTTCCTTGCTAAAAAAATTCTGAATTTTTTACATCTTGTAGTCCTTCCTACTAAACCCTTAAGTCCAGAAGGGCAGCCCCAATTTCATCTAGCAAGTCCACCAAAAAAATTCATGTAGTTTCTGTCTAGCACTAAATTTTAATAAAACTTGCACTAACAAGTTTTTCCTTTTATCAAACCAACTTGACCATCTTCACTAACATCCAAGGAGACATCATCCTGCCAAGTTTCACATAAAACAAAGTTCCCTAGCTAGCCCTAGCATTTCATCAAACACCTTGTGGACATGGCTGAAAACATATAATTCTCTGAAACTATGCACTGAACCAACTTCACCATCGTCACATACATGAAGGAAGGACAGAGGAGAGGGGTGGGAGAGAGGAGGGAGTACGGGCCTATCCGGCGGGCAGTGGTGCGGCGGCGTTGACGGCAGGGCAGGGGCGTGGCGCAGCGTCGGGGCAGGGCAGGAGCGTGGCGGTGTTGGCGTTGAGGTCGAGGCAGGGGCGCACGACGGCATCGTCGGGGCAGGGTAGGGGCGCGACGCCATCGGGGCGAGGCAGGGGCGCATCGCGTCGGGGCAGGGCAGGGGCGCACGACGTCGGTGTCGGGGCAGGGCAGGGGCGCACGACGTCGGCGTCGGGGCAGGCAGGGCGTGGCGACGGCGTCGGCGTCGAGGTCCGGCAGCCTGGCGGCGTCGAGGTGTTCGTCGGTGTCGAGGCGTTCGGCGGCAGAGAGGCAGATCGAAAAACTGAATGAAAAATTTGACAAGTGCTGCTTATATACACACAATATTGGTCCCGGTTCGAGCCACCAACCGGTACCAATGCCACCTTTAGTACCGGTTGGTGCCACCAACAGGGACCAAAGGTCTCTTTTCAGCAGCCCAAAGGGCGGGAAGCGGCGGCCTTTGGTCCCGGTTGGTGGCACCAACCGATACTAAAGGGGGGAATTGGTTCCGGTTGGTGGCAAGAATTGGTACCAATGCCCACCTTTAGTCCCGGTTGGTGCCACCAACCGGGACCAAAGGCCTTGCATAGCGGCGTGGTGGTGGGAGTTTAGTCCCACCTCGCTAGTTGAGAGGGGCGCGTAGTGGTTTATAAACCCCACTGTCGCACCCCTCTCGAGCTCCTCTCTATTGCAGGCTTACGGGCCTAATTGTGACTGCTATGCCAGATGGGCCAACTGGGCCTTCCGCGGGCCTGAATCCTGGCCCATTGTTGGGTTTCTAGTCGTATTCAGGCCGTGGTGGCCCAGTAGGTGGCAATTTTTTTTATTTTTTCCCAGTTTTTTGTTTTCTTTTTTGCTTTTTTTTGTTTTGTTTCTACTTACAACAAAATACTTATTTTATTTTATTTTGTTTCTAATTACTTATTTATTTTATTTTATGATAATTCTTTTTGCTATTAAAGTTTGTAACAAAAAAAGTTCTTTATGAAAAATCTATTTGCTTTTAATGATTTTGAACAGAAAATACTTTGATAATTTTAGTTGCATGAATTTTATATAATTTTAGTAGACGTTGCTTATAATGTTTTGAACAGAAAATACTTTGATAATTTTAGTTGCATGA
>NC_057799.1:522083418-522084026 GCF_018294505.1 Triticum aestivum | reverse complement strand
TGCTTATAATGTTTTGAACAGAAAATACTTTGATAATTTTAGTTTCATAAATTTCATTTATGTTATTAAAGTTTATTAAAATACTTTGATAATTCTTTTTGATATTAAAGTTTGTAACAAAAAAGTTGTTTATGAAAAATCATTTTGCTTTTAATGATTTTGAATAGAAAATACTTTGATAATTCACCATAGTTTGGGCTTTCATTTTTTGGACTTATTTGAACTCCATAGTTTTTCTGTGTTCAAAATGCACCATTCAAAGCCACATCATCAATTTTCAACCCTTTCTGACTTCATTTGATATTTTTCGTGTATTTACTGATTTTTTTTCAGCTATAAGACTCTGAAATTGAAAAGCACTACAAATGAACTCTGAAAAGGTTGAAAGTTGTCATGGTATCATCATTTCACCCACATAGCATGTGCAAGAAAGTAGAGAGGCTTACGGCAAAAACTGGATGCACTTCGTGTACAAAACGAACAATCTCTTTCGAAGTATCAGGGTTTCATACGGAAACTCGTCTGTTACAAAGGGATTTCATTTTTTTGAACTTATTTAAACTCCATAGTTTTTCTGTGTTCAAAATGCACCATTCAAAGCCACATCA
>NC_057799.1:522042392-522082625 GCF_018294505.1 Triticum aestivum | reverse complement strand
CTGATTTTTTCAGCTATAAGACCCTGAAATTGAAAAGCACTACAAATGAACTCTGAAAAGGTTCAAAGTTGGCATGTTATCATCATTTCACCCACATAGCATGTGCAAGAAAGTAGAGAGGCTTACGGCAAAAACTGGATGCACTTCGTGTACAAAATGGACAATCTCTTTCGAAGTATCAGGGTTTCATACGGAAACTCGTCTATTACAAAGGGATTTCATTTTTTCAACTTATTTGAACTCCATAGTTTTTCTGTGTTCAAAATGCACCATTCAAAGCCACATCATCAATTTTCAACCCTTTCTGACTTCATTTGTTATTTTTCGTGGATTTACTGATTTTTTCAGCTATAAGACCCTGAAATTGAAAAGCACAACAAATGAACATGGATAGATAAGTGACCAAATTAATAGTAGTTCATCATCACATTAAAACCAAAGTACATACATAGTTCAAATTGAACAACATATAGCTCTCCAGAGCATCTAGTTAAACCATACATTGAAACTATGTAAAACCTTTCAATGCAACAACAAATGCGATCATAATCACAACTAAGGTAACAATTCATCCAACAACATAATGATACCAAGCCTCGGTATGAATGGCATATTTTCTAATCTTTCTAATCTTCAACCGCATTGCATCCATCTTGATGTTGTGATCATCGATGACATCCGCAACATGCAACTCCAATATCATCTTCTCCTCCCCAATTTTTTTTAATTTTTTCCTTCAAGTAATTGTTTTCTTCTTCAACTAAATTTAACCTCTCGACAATAGGGTCGGTTGGAATTTCTGGTTCAACCACCTCCTACATAAATAAAATCTATGTCACGTTGGTCGGCATAATTGTCATAAACAATAAATGAACCAAATAGTTATAAAAAGATAATATATACCGCATCCGAATCATAGACAGGACGAGGGCCGACGGGGGCGGATACCAGAACCATCGCACTATATAATAACAAGGAATAATAAAAGTAAGAAAATTAGACAAGTATCTATCTGAAGTAAGAATTTTTTTATTTCAGAAAGAAGATAGGAACAAGAGGCTCACCACGGTGGTGCCGGCGACGAGATCGGCGTGGGCGATCGACGGCGGTGAAGATGGGGACGGGACGTGACGGACCGCTAAACCTAGAAAAATCTCGGGGAAAATGGAGCTCGGAGGTCGAGTTTCGAGAGAAGAAATATTAACTAGTGTGGCTCGAACATTTCATCGAACACCTCATGTGCATAGGAGGTGAGCTAGAGCACCCAAATTCCCTCCCCTCGCCGTCCAGCAAAAAACAAAGCAGTGTGGAGTGCTCTGCTCGCCGGCAATGGGCTATATATATAGGCAACTCATTTGTCCCGGTTCGTGGCTGGAACCGGGACCAATGGATGTGGGCCAGGAGCGAGGCCCATTGGTCCCGGTTCGTGCCTAGAACCAGGACAAATGGTTCCAGACGAACCGGGACCAAAGCCCACGAGGCCCCGGCCGACCACCTGGGCTCACAAACCAGGACGAATGCACCCATTGGTCCCGGTTCGTATAAGAACCGGGACTGATGGGCTGGCCAGGCCCGAGCGAAAGCTCCTTTTTCTACTAGTGTAAGTTGGATGTTATCTTGGGTATGAATTGGTTGACTCAATATCAAGTATGCATAAATTGCGCGACTCGAGAAGTTACTTTAACCAGTCTGAAGGGGCAGACTACCAAATTCTATGCTCGCAGAAGCATACCCAAGAAAGAAATGGCCTTCACCGCTGTGGCTGAATTGGAATTAATTCCTGTGGTCAGTGAGTTTCCGGATGTATTTCCCGAAGAGTTGCCAGGCATGCCACCAGATCGCGAGCTTGAGTTTGCAATTGATCTTGTGCCCGGAACCGCACCGTTATACAAGAAGTATTACCGGATGCCCTCATCAGAATTAGTGGAGCTAAAGAAACAGCTTGATGAAATGCTCCAGAAAGGATATATCCGTCCCAGCTCGTCACCATGGGGATCACCTACTATCTTTGTGGACAAAAAGGATGGCAGCCTCCGCATGTGTGTGGATTACCGTCAGCTGAATGATGTCACCATCAAAAATAAATATCCACTGCCAAGGATTGGTGATCTGTTTGATCAGCTCAGTGGGGCCAAAGTATTCTCCAAGATTGATCTAAGGACAGGATATCATCAACTCAAGATTAAAAAGGAAGATATTCCTAAGGCCGCATTCACTACTCGGTACGGTCTTTACGAATATACAGTTATGTCCTTTGGTCTCACCAATGCCCCAACTTTCTTCATGCATATGATGAATAAAGTATTCATGGACTTTCTCGATAAGTTTGTGGTAGTCTTCATCGATGACATACTTATTTACTCAAGCAGTGAAGAAGATCACAAAGAACACCTCCGAGCAGTACTACAACGACTCCGCGACCATCAGCTATACGCCAAATTCAGTAAGTGTGAGTTTTGGCTCAAGCAAGTTGGATTTCTTGGACACGTGCTATCTGCCGAAGGTATAGCCGTGGACCCGAGCAAAGTAAAGGATGTGCTCGATTGGTTGCCACCCACAACCGTATCACAGATCCGGAGTTTTCTTGGATTAGCCGGGTATTACCGTCGTTTCATTGAAGGATTTTCCAAGATTGCTAAGCCCATGACAGAGCTGCTCAAAAAGGATAAGAAGTTTGAATGGACCGAGGACTGTGAGAAAAGTTTTAATGAGCTAAAGATACGGCTGACAACCGCACCTGTGTTAACTCTTCCATATATCTACCGCAGTTTTGATGTGTATTGTGACGCCTCCAGACAAGGACTTGGATGCGTACTTATGCAAGACAACAAGGTAGTAGCTTATGCATCACGACAGCTACGACCCCACGAGGGAAATTATCCCACTCATGATCTGGAATTGGCCGCGGTGGTTCATGCCCTAAAAATTTGGAGGCACTATCTCATCGGGAAGAGGTGCCAAATTTTTACCGATCACAAAAGCCTCAAGTATATATTTACTTAGCCAGATTTAAATCTCCGTCAACGAAGGTGGCTTGAGTTAGTCAAGGATTATGATCTTGGAATAAATTACCACCCAGGTAAGGCCAACGTGGTCGCCGATGCGCTCAGTCGAAAGCCTGTCGGCCTGAATGTCATATTGGAATCCTTGCCTCCTGAACTTCAACAGGAAATTGCTCAGCTCAACCTGGTCATAGTTGATGCTGGCCTTGCTAATATTTTGGAAGTTGCCCCCACACTTGAGGAAGAGATCCACAAGGCCCAGCCAGCTGACACCGTTCTGCAGAAACGTGCCAAGAGTATGGTAGCAGGACAGACTTCAGACTTCTCAAAGGATCAATTGGGTACCCTCCGTTTCCGGGGAAGGATTTGTGTACCCAATCAAGTAGATTTAAAGCAGAAAATCATGTCTGAAGCACACGAATATTCGTATTCCATTCACCCGGGAGGTACAAAAATGTATGAAGACCTCCGACAAATATTTTGGTGGGATGGAATGAAGAAATACATTGCCTATTTTGTGGCATGTTGCGACATATGCAACAAGATAAAGGCAGAGCATCAGAAGCCAGTCGGACTTCTCCAACCACTGCCAGTCTCACAATGGAAATGGGATGATGTCTGCATGGATTTCATAACAGGACTGCCCAAGACTCAGCGAGGCAATGATGCAATCTGGGTCATAGTGGACACCTTAAGCAAGGTTGCTCACTTTATCCCGATCAGAACCACATATCGAGCAGACCAACTCGCACAGCTGTATGTATCCAGGATAGTCAGTTTGCATGGAGTACCTCGAACCATCACTTCTGACCAAGGTTCACTTTTTACCTCCGCTTTTTGGTCACGTCTCCATCAAGCCTTGGGGACAGCGCTGAAATACAGTACTGCTTATCATCCTCAGACTGATGGACAGACAGAGCGGGTAAACCAAATACTCGAAGATATGCTGCAAGCCTGTGCTTTGGCCCAAGGATCTAAATGGGAAGACTATCTGCCGTATGCCGAGTTCTCTTATAACAACAGCTTCCAGACCAGTCTAAAGATGCCACCGTACGAGGCTTTGTATGGTCGTAAGTGCCGCACTCCTTTAAATTGGTCTCAAACTGGAGATAGCCGCATTTTTGGAACAGATCTCATGATGGAAGCTGAGAAACAAGTTAGGGAAATCAGAGATAGATTGCAATTGGCCAAATCTCGATAGAAGAGTTATTATGATGCAAAGCACCGACAAATCAGTTTTGAACCCGGAGAACATGTACTCCGAGTCACTCCTATGAAAGGAGTCAAGAGATTTCAGACTCGTGGAAAGTTGGCACCTAGATTTATCGGTCCATTTCCAGTCATGTCCCGAGTGGGTACTGTTGCTTATCAGTTGAAACTACCCCCAGAATTGTCAGACGTGCACAACGTGTTTCATGCCTCATAGTTGAGGCGATGCATATCGCCGCCTGAGAAAAGGACTGCTATGGCTGAAATAGAGTTGGCAAAGGATGTAACATACGAAGAGAGGCCGGTCAAAATTTTGGACCAGATGGAAAGGATCACTCGCAGTAAAGTGAGGAAGTTCTACAAGGTCCAGTGGGAGCATCACACTGAGTCAGAATCAACTTGGGAACGAGAAGAATTTCTAAGGGCACATTATCCCGAATGGTTTTCCCAACCAACCGATCTCGAGGACGAGATTCATTCTAAGTGGGGGAGGTTTGTGACAGCCTGGTTTTTGCCCTCTTTTATTTGCCTGATTTTCATTTGAATTGATTTTTAAATTTGGAGTTTTTTTGAATCTTTTCATGTGGACCTAAACACTTGGGTACCCTTGGCTTTCACCCAAGTGCCTCATCTCCCTCTCTAATCATCATTTCCTCTCTGGTTCACCTCATAATAGTATTTGGAATATTTTTCTTTAATGAAAAATATTCATTTCCTTCTCTTAAACCCTAGCTAGATAAATGTGCTCCAAAGCAACCCCAATTTTTCTTGCCCACAAAAATCTGAGAAAATTCACAAATATTATTTGAACCCTAGGGCACCTTCCTGAGCACAAATATGCACCACTTTTTTGGAATATTTTTGCTACAGAAAATGTTTTCTGTTCTGGACAGAAATGATGGTTTCTACAGCAACTACCATTTTACTTGCTCCAATGAGGCTGAATTTTCTTGTGCATCATCACCTTAGTAGATGATTGCTAGCCTCCAAAACCCAGCGCCAAACTCCCAGCCATTTGACCTCAGTAAACTCTCAAAGTTACTGATCAGAAACTTACTTGGCTTGTGAAATCTTTTCTACTGCGTCTGGGTCCAAACCAAATCGTGGTCTTCAAAACTACCACGAACAACAAGCCAAACATGAACTTTGGACGTAGGTCGGCCTGGGGGAAAAGTTCACGCAGTGACCATGCATGTATGATGTCTACTGCACAACCTTCTTCTTGTAGACGTTGTTGGGCCTGCAAGTGCACAGGTTTGTAGGACAGTAGCAAATTTCCCTCAAGTGGATGACCTAAGGTTTATCAATCTGTGGGAGGCGTAGGATGAAGATGGTCTCTCTCAAACAACCCTGCAACCAAATAACAAAGAGTCTCTTGTGTCCCCAACACACCCAATACAATGGCAAATTGTATAGGTGCACTAGTTCGGCGAAGAGATGGTGATACAAGTGCAATATAGATAGTAGATAAAGGTTTTTGTAATCCGAAATTATAAAAACAGCAAGGTAACTAATGATAAAAGTGAGCGTAAACGGTATTGCAATGGTAGGAAACAAGGCCTAAGGTTCATACTTTCACTAGTGCAAGTTCTGTCAACAATAATAACATAGATAGATCATATAACAATCCCTCAACATGCAACAAAGAGTCACTCCAAAGCCACTAATAGCGGAGAACAAACGAAGAGATTATGGTAGGGTACGAAACCACCTCAAAGTTATTCTTTCGGATCAATCTATTCAAGAGTTCGTACTAGAATAACACCTTAAGACACAAATCAACCAAAACCCTAATGTCACCTAGATACTCCATTGTCACCTCAAGTATCCGTGGGCATGATTATACGATATGCATCACACAATCTCAGATTCATCTATTCAACCAACACAAAGTACTTCAAAGAGTGCCCCAAAGTTTCTACCGGAGAGTCAAGACGAAAACGTGTGCCAACCCCTATGCATAGGTTCATGGGCGGAACCCGCAAGTTGATCACCAAAACATACATCAAGTGGCACGTGATATCCCATTGTCACCACAGATAAGCACATCAAGACATACATCAAGTGTTCTCAAATCCTTAAAGACTCAATCCGATAAGATAACTTCAAGAGGAAAAATCAATTCATCACAAGAGAATAGAGGGGGAGAAACATCATAAGATCCAACTATAATAGCAAAGCTCAAGATACATCAAGATTGTGCCATAGAGAGAACACGAGAGAGAGAGAGAGATCAAACACATAGCTACTGGTACATACCCTCAGCCCTGAGGGTGAACTACTCCCTCCTCATCATGGAGAGCGCCAGGATGATGAAGATGGCCACCGGTGAGGGGTTCCCCCTCCGGCAGGGTGCCGGAACGGACTCCCAAGAGGTTTTTGGTGGCTACAGAGGCTTGCGGCGGCGGAACTCCCGATCTATCTTCGTTATCGGTGTTTTTAGGGTACGTAGGCTTATATAGGTGAAAGAAGTCGATCGGGGGAGCCTCGAGGGGCCCACGAGAGGGTAGGGGCGCCCAGGGGGTGGGCGCGCCCCCTATCTCGTGGCTTCCTCGATGCTCCCCTGGCTTGCACTCCAAGTTTCCTGGGTCACGTTCGTTCCAAAAATCACGCTGCCGAAGGTTTCATTCCATTTGGACTCCGTTTGATATTTCTTTTCTTCGAAATACTGAAACAGGCAATAAAACAGCAATATGGGCTGGGCCTCCGATTAATAGGTTAGTCCCAAAAGTAATATAAAAGTGTATAATAAAGCCCGTAATCATTCAAAACAGATAATAAAATAGCATGAATGCTTCATAAATTATAGATACGTTGGAGACGTATCAGCATCCCCAAGCTTAATTCCTACTCGTCCTCGAGTAGGTAAATGATAAAGAAGGAATTTATGAAGTGTGAATGCTAGAAGGTGCACAAGTTTGATCAATGATAATTTTAATCACCTTTTCTAGCATGATTATATGTCATAACAATAGTTCATCTCATAAAACTTCTCACGAATAAGTAACAAGCAATTCACATGTTAAAGCATAGACCATAAACTTTCTTGAAAACTAGCAAACTTCATTCTCAGTCATTAAACAATTGCAATTCATCTTATTTTCAGGAATAGCAAACTCCTCATACTCAACTATCATATAATCTTCTACAATTGCTAACACTCACGCAATACTAATGGTTATGGAGTTTAAATCGGACACTGAGAAAGATAGGGGCTTATAGCGTTGCCTCCCAACGTATTCACCTTTGGGTGATGTCAACAATAATAGTTCATGCTAACTTACATCCAATTGGATATATATATCAGGATCTTCCCAACACGAGGTGCTTGCCAAAGGATAAAATGAAAAAGGGAAAGGTGAAGATCACCTTGACTCAAGCAAAAAGTAAAAGACATAAAGTAAAAGATAGGCCCTTCGCAGAGGGAAGCAGAGGTTGTCATGCGCTTTTAGGGTTGGATGCACAAAATCTTAATGCGAAAGAACGTCACTTTATATTGCCACTTGTATATGGACCTTTATTATGCAGTCCGTCGCTTTTATTGTTTCCATAACAAGATCGTATAAAGCTATTTTCTTCACACCAAAAGATTATACATATTTAGAGAGCAATTTTGATTGCTTGCACCGATGACAACTTACTTGAAGGATCTTACTCAATCCATAGGTAGTTATGGTGGACTCTCATGGAAAAACTGGGTTTAAGGATATTTGGAAGCACAAGTAGTATCTCTACTTGGTGCAAGGAATTTGGCTAGCATGAGGGGGAAAGGCAAGCTCAACATGTTTTAATGATCCATGATAATATACTTTAACTGAGATGTGCGAAAACATAACCCATTACGTTGTCTTCCTTGTCCAACATCAACTCTTTAGCATGTCATACTTAATGAGTGCTCCCAATTATAAAAGATGTCTAGGATAGTATATTTATATGTGGAATCTCTCTTCCTTCAATATTCTTTCATGAATTGTTCAAATGACCAATACAATGCTTGCTAACCTTCAATAAATTTACAACCTCTACTTCTTAGATGTGAAGTCATTACCCCCCATGGGATAAGCAAATGAAGCATATATAATTTCAGATTTATGACATTCAACCATCTACTCATAGAATATAAGTGAAGTACATGAGTAAATGACAAACTACTCCAAAAAGATATAAGTAAAGATCAATGAGTAGCTAAATAATTATGTAACTATGTGAAGACTCTCTCTCATTTAAAAATTTCAGATCTTGGTATTGTATTCAAACAGCAAGCAAAAAATAAAATGACATTGCAAGGATAGCACAACTCATGTGAAGAAGCAAAAACTTAGGCTCAACCGATACTAACCGATAGTTGTTGAAGAAGAAAGGTGGGATGCCTAACGGGGCATCCCCAAGCTTAGATGCTTGAGACTTCTTGAAATATTATCTTGGGGTGCCTTGGGCATCCCCAAGCTTGAACTTTTGTGTCTCCTTAATTCCTCTCATATCATGGTGTCACGACCGGTTTTCCAATAAAAATATTTATTGAGAAACCGATCCCTTTTACGGACCAGTAGAGAAGAATCCTTCTAACTGGCAGACAATATCTTGATCACAGAAGAAAAACCAGGAGTACTAAATATAATACAAGGTTGAGTGGAGACGGCTCAACAATTTATTACAAGCACGCCAATAATACATAAAGGCGGATAGGGTGGCATGCTACTGACTCACAAAGAAACAACGGTGGTGGATATGTCACAGTGAAGTGGGTGACATGACTCCTGAATCTAACAACTCTTCGAGCGTCGGAGTGAGGCTCGAGGATACTTATTGTGGGTGGCGGAAGCGAATATAATACAAGTGACCAATATCCAGGATCGCACGGGACTGACTGGGACTCCTCTAGGCGTCGGACTCACTATCAAACTCTTCATCCATGAGATTGCCTTCGTCAACATCTGGCCAAATCAACAAGCCAGGTGAGTACTATGAAAGTACTCGCAAGACGGTTCGGACATAAGATATAACAAATGTAAACATGATGCATATGAACAGATTAGCAAAGCGCACTCAGATAATAAAATAGCAATGCATGGAAATATGAAAGGGAAGTCGGGCGGTAGTCCTCCCGAAATCCCAAAGTAATACTGAAGGCCAATCGAGTGTCTGAAAGACTCCTCGGAAGGGTAAAAATGAAATAACAATGCCGCAGTCGGGCGTCAAGGCGACACCTCCTAAAGGGCTTATATCAAAAGTAAAAGACAAGAGTGCCACAGTCGGATGTCTAAGCGACATCACATAAAGGGCTTATATTGAAAGTAAAAGACAAGAGTGCCACAGTCGGACGTCTGAGCGACATCACATAAAGGGCTTATATCAAAAGTAAAAGACAAGAGTGCCACAGTCGGACGTCTAAGCGACATCACATAAAGGGCTTATATTGAAAGTAAAAGACAAGAGTGCCACAGTCGGACGTCTGAGCGACATCACATAAAGGGCTTATATCATAACTTAATAATTCAGTAGCTCAAGAATATAAATCAATTCAAGTACGAGATAAATAAAAGGTTAGTCCATCCACAGGAATAACAATTTAACCGGGTTTACCACTCGAACTTGTTCACCGGGGATTTACCATGGAGACTGACATAGGAACTGACATGGATATGGATAAGTTGGCCACGGTCCTTGACCATGGACACGATGACTCGGAAAGATTTGACTCTGCAGAGTTTGCACTATTTAACCACAGCCAACGGATTTCAGTAGTCACAAGGGACTAGTTCCGTTTACGGTGTTTTAGGATAAACACATCTAACCAGTACACACCCGTTCAACATACCGACGCCAGGAATCACCCTCGGCAACGTTCAAGAAAAACCTTGAGATGGGGAGGCTACAACCTCGCGTAGCATGGGATCAAATTTATACCGCGCGCTCTAAGGGGTGCCCCCCTCTCGGTCCCAACCGGAAACACCCATGCCCCCTGACTGGATGACTGGCTTTAATCCAGGGCCATGGAACCCTCATCCCGGCCCCTCTATTTGGTGTGTACAAGGAAAGAGGTTAACAACTTACTAAACTGTATTCTTTGCAGAAAACATGTGGTAGCACGAAAGGGAAGGAACGGTAACGTGACTCAGTCCACGTTAACGTCGGAGTTTAACGGATGATGTAAGGCTGGCATGCTACAACAATACCACCTCACTACCTTTCATGTCACCACATGATCAGGTCATCTCTCATCAAAGATCACGGTAACTTCGAAACACACGGATATTTGCCTTACATGCAACGTAATACTCACCGATGCTCATATGCCATGCACAAACCATTCAAGCAAACACGCAAAACACCTATCATATCAAAGGTTCAAACATGCTTGCTTGGTTCGGAGAAGTCGCAGTCTAGCTCGGCGAAGCTCGCGGCTCCGTCACCTCCTCCGGAACCTACGGTATAGCGAAACCGTACACTAACGTAAAAATCATCGCGTGCATAAAAATTGTTCCAAAAATTTTCCAAATAAATACTATAAAATACTAGACAAAATTATAAGACTGAAAGAAAAGGAATCAATCAAAAATCATCTTTCATTAAAAAGATATAAGGGTTTTAGTCCATGGACTAATCTGTGATGAAACAGAAAAGAACCAGGGACTTAACTGAGAAAACAGAAAACGATTCGGAAAGAAATGCGCCGGCCCAAAGAGAAGACGCATTTTTCCCGAAGGCGCCATCAGAAAACGGTTCGAGAGGGAAACAGAACAGAGGCTGACGGGGGGGTCCCACACGTCAGGTTTAAAACTTCGCCGACGCCCGAAGGCTGCGGTGGTCGCCGGCGTTGAACCACAGCGAGGCAGGGAGATCGAAGGGTACCAAGAGGTTTAGTGTGTTCTTCCGCGTCGGTGGGTGGTGGACTTGGCCATCGGAGAGCACCACGTCGACGGCGACACTTTCTCTGGCGGACGGTGGTTCGGGCGATGGTGGAGAACTCCGGTGGGTGCTGCAAACTTCAAATTGAAGCGCGGGTCAGGAGAGTGGATGTACTAGAAAGCTACTGGCAAGAGCTGAGGGGTAGAGGTGCACGCACGGGAGCGAATCGAGCTGGGTCCCGTGGCGGGTCGAGGCGGCCAGAGTTGGGGAAGAAGGCTCCCTCGGGGCTCTACCAGTGGCTTGGCGTGGTATCGGTGGTGTGTAGAGGTGGTGCGGGTTCGAGTTCGAGCTCGAGGCCTCCTTTTATAGGTGATCCGAGGGGGTGGCCGTGAACGGGATAGCTCCGGCGAGCGATTACAGCGGGGCAGAGGTTGGGCAGGGGGTTTAGGGGGCTAGGCACCATCAGGGAAGATCACTGGTGCCGTTCCACCGCTAAACCTCGGTCGGGCAAGGCGTAATGCGCCGATCCTCGACGGGGCGGCCGTACGGGCACGGCG
This sequence comes from Triticum aestivum, assembly GCF_018294505.1. NCBI lineage: Eukaryota > Viridiplantae > Streptophyta > Magnoliopsida > Poales > Poaceae > Triticum > Triticum aestivum. The sequence continues at coordinate 522,071,008 of NC_057799.1, read as the reverse complement.
GCGGCAGGGAGAGCGCTCCGCGCCTACCAGTTCATGACGAAGGATGGCAGCGTGCACGGGTGAGTGGATGGCCACGCGGCGGCCTCGGGTGGCTTGGGCGGCGCCGTCCACGCTGCGCCTCTCTCTGGCAGCCGCAAAGCCGCTGCTGCCGTCGCTCACGGGTGGCGCACCTCCTCCTGCTCGTCGCTGACGCCCGCAAACCTCCAGGTGATCGTGCGGCGCAGGGATAAGAAGGAGGGAACAGGGAGCAAGGCGCCACCGTGGTACTGGCGAGATCGAGAAGGAGTCCTGAAGAAAACGACAGCAGTTCATGAAACTGTTAACTGAACTATCTGAACATGACAGAAACAGTGCCCTTCAAGTGCTCGACGAAATGATTTGGCATGAAGAAAAAAAATTCTGGAGCTGGGACTTGGTGAGGTGACCTCTCAATGCACCCAGAGGCTGCCTGAATTTTCTCAGATTATTAGGAGGAGAATTCAAATGAATTTCATCAAATTTGGCAAATATGGTCCAAACTTGCAGCAAGCACAATTTGAAATATTTGAACTGGAGACCAGTGGATCTTCATGGATCTTGGTTGAGGGCTCTAAGGACTAGCCAGGGAAATTGGTTTGGAGGCAAAACTCAAAGGAGAAAAGGTAGTTCCTTTGTAAATCTCCAAGAGCCAAAGTAGAGGGTAGAAATTATTTTTGAGAAGAAATAAATGGAAGGAAGAACATGGGGAGGCTCAACTTGCTGGATTTGAAGTATATCTTGACACAAAGATGGGGAATGGCTTATGGGGGGGATTTCCACTCATGTCATGGCAAGAAGAGATTTTGAAAAGGGGGAGAAGATCACTCCAAATGCCATAGGGCTATTTTAAAAGATTTTCAAAAGAAATTTCCCAAATGAAAAACATTTGGGTTTGAGTCCACATAAGATGGAAAAACCTCCAAGACCAAAATCAAGTCTTGGGTGAATCCAAACAAAACATTTTTTTCATAAAAGAAAGTTTTTGAGAGGAGGAGTTCTTTAGAAGAAAATTTTAAATAACACCCCTCAAATCAAATAAAAGTTTGAAAAAGCCAAATAAAATTTTTGGGTGTCACAACACCTACCCCCTTAGGAAAAATCTCGTCCCCAAGATTTCTGCTGATCCTCAAATAGATGTGGGTACTCTGCCTGAAGCAAGTCTTCCCTTTCCCATGTAGCTTCATCCTTGGTGTGGTTGCTCCACTGGACCTTGAAGAATTTAGTTGTTTTCTGATGGGTCCTCCGTTCAGACTCTTCCAATATCTTTACTGGCCGTTCTCTGTAGGTGAGATCTGGTTGCACATCAATGCTCTCATGAGATACATGCTTTTCCGGGTTGCTTACACATTTCCTCAGTTGTGAGACGTGGAACACGTCGTGGACGTCTGACAGCTCCTTGGGTAGGTCTAGTTTGTAGGCTACTGTGCCTCTTCGTGCAATCACACAGAATGGTCCAATAAATCTTGGGGCTAGCTTCCCCTTAATTTTGAACCATTGCAGGCCTCTCATAGGAGACACTCGTAGGTATACATATTCACCGGGTTCGAAGCTGACCTCACGATGTTTTCGATCGTAATAGCTCTTCTGTCGGCTTTGAGCTGTCTTGAGTCTGTCCCTGATCTGCTTAACCTTCTCCTCGGCCTCCTTGAGCATGTCTGGGCCGAAGATACGACTGTCACCTGTTTCTGACCAATTCAGTGGGGTACGACACCTCCGTCCGTACAATGCTTCAAAGGGTGCCATTTGTAAGCTGGCTTGGTAACTGTTGTTGTAAGCAAACTCGGCATATGGCAAACTTTCTTCCCAACTGGATCCATAGGTGAGCACACAGGCTCTCAGCATGTCCTCTAGGATTTGGTTCACGCGTTCCGTTTGTCCATCCGTCTGAGGGTGGTACGCTGTACTGAATGCTAGTTGCGTGCCCAGAGCTTGTTGTAAGTGATCCCAGAATTTAGAGACAAATTGAGTGCCTTGGTCGGATATTATAGTCTTTGGGACTCCATGCAGACAAACTATACGGGAGAGATAAAGCTTGGCAAGCCTTTGAGTGGAGTAGGTCGTCTTCACGGGAATGAAATGAGCAACCTTGGTTAGCCTATCTGTGATGACCCATATGGCGTCATTTCCGCATTGAGATCGAGGTAGTCCGACGATGAAGTCCATTCCAATTTCATCCCATTTCCACTCAGGTATCCGGTTTGGCTGTAGCAGCCCTGCTGGCTTCTGATGCTCGGCTTTAATGCGCTGACATGAATCGCAACAAGCAATGAATGCGGCTATATCCCTTTTCATACCGTGCCACCAAAATCTCTCCTGAATGTCTTTGTACATTTTGGTTCCTCCAGGGTGGATCGAGTATGGAGCGGTGTGGCTTTCGGTTAGGATTTGTTGCTTGAGTTCCTCAATGTTTGGTACGCAAAGTCTGTCCCCGTACCATAATATTCCTTCATTGTCTGTGACGAACTCTGAAGCCTTGCCTAGGCTCATTTTTCTCTTTATACCTTCGATGCTGGGATGTCCCTGCGGAGCCTTCTTAATTTGTTCCATTAGGGTGGGATGTATCTCCAGATTTGATACGGTGCCCTCAGAGACTAACACCATGTTGAGTCTAGCGAACTCCTGCTGAAACTCAGGTCTCAAGTTCTGTGGACTGTCGTTGCCCGGGCTGGGGTTCCGACTAAGAGCATCTGCCACTACATTGGCCTTCCCTGGATGATAGTGAATGCCGACATCATAGTCCTTGACCAATTCCAACCAGCGTCGCTGCCGTAAATTTAGCTCTGGTTGTGTGAAAATATATTTGAGGCTCTTATGGTCCGTATATATTTCGCAACGGTTTCCCAACAGAAAGTGCCTCCATTCTTTGAGTGCATGGATGACGGCTGCTAGCTCCAAGTCATGAGTAGGATAATTTTCCTCATGCTTCCGCAGTTGCCTGGAAGCATACGCGACAACTTTGCCATCTTGCATCAGTACGCATCCGAGGCCCTTCCGGGACGCGTCACAATACACTTCAAAACTCTTGTGTATGTCTGGCACGGTCAAAACTGGTGCTGTTGTTAGTTTCTTCTTGAGTTCTTCGAAGCTTTTCTCGCATGCTTCCATCCATACAAATTTCTTGTCTTTCTTGAGCAACTGGGTCATTGGTTTTGCCACAGTGGAGAATCCTTCAATAAACCTCCGGTAATATCCAGCCATTCCAAGGAAACTCCGTACATCGGTCACGTTGGCTGGTGGTTTCCAGTCAAGTATGGCCTTGACCTTTTCTGGGTCTACGGCCACGCCTTCTTGGGTTAATATATGGCCTAGAAAACCAACTTGTCTTAGCCAAAATTCACACTTGCTAAATTTGGCGTACAATTGATGTTTCCTTAATTCTCCCAAAACAATTCTGAGATGTTCGGCATGTTCTTCTGGTGTCCTTGAGTATACCAGAATATCATCAATGAATACCACAACAAATTTGTCCATGAATTTCATAAACACTTTGTTCATGAGGTGGACGAAACATGCGGGGGCGTTCGTCAGTCCAAAAGGCATTACTGTGAACTCATATAATCCGTATCTGGAGGTGAATGCTGTCTTAGGGATATCTTCTGTCCGTACTTTTAATTGATGATATCCCGATCTTAAATCAATTTTTGAGAACACCTTGGCTTGTGCGAGCTGGTCAAACAAATCATTTATCCGTGGCATCGGATATTTGTTTTTGATGGTGACCATATTGAGAGCTCGGTAGTCTATACACAATCTCAGTGTCCCATCCTTTTTCTTGGCGAATAATACTGGCGATCCCCAAGGTGAGGAGCTGGCTCGAATAAATCCTTTGTCCAGTAATTCTTTTATTTGCTTCTTCAATTCTACCAACTCTGAGGGTGCCATTCTATAAGGTTTCTTATAGATGGGAGTGGTGCCAGGTGCTAGTTCAATGCTGAACTCTATTTCTCGGTCTGGTGGCATGCCTGGTAGTTCTTGAGGAAATACGTCAGGAAATTCGCACACCACCGGAACTTTTCTCAGTTCTGAAATATCTACTTTGTTCAACTTTGGCTGTCGTGACCGTGGTCTCTCTTGAGCTGTAACCTTTATTGTCTTGCCGTGATGGTGAGTGAGGATTACGGTCCGATTGAAACAATCAATAAATCCCTTGTTGGTGGTCAACCAGTCCATCCCTAGGATAACATCCAGTCCTTTATTTTCCAACACAATGAGATTAGCTTGAAACTTTAGTCCTTCGAATTCAATAATCACTCCTTGGCAGTAACTCTGAGTGATCTGCTTATTCCCGGGGGACTTGATGATCGTAGATTTTTCCAAAGGAAGTATCGGAAAACCATGTTGCAAAACGAAACTCTTCGAAATGAACGAGTGAGAAGCTCCAGAATCAAACAAAACCGTGGCAGGTACTGTGTTGACAGGGAACGTACCGAGTACGATGTCTGGGGCATTCTGGGCTTCTTCCCTGGTCACATGGTTCAGGTGACCCTTCCTGTGATTGTTGTTGGGATTGAAATTGTTGCGCTTGGGGGCTGGATTGTTCCCACCATTGTTCGGCTTGGGGGGCGGTTCCTTGGTTTTGGGCACTGTTTGGCATAGTGCCCTTCTTCACCACAAGCATAGCAAGTGACCCCTGGACGGTACGTGAAGTCCTTGTCCCTGGAATGAAACTGTCTGGTTGGCCTTACATCAGTAGTCGTGGATTTTCTTGCTTCAATCCTCTGAACATCAGTCTTGCTTCGGTTGTTGCGAGCAAGGGTCGTCTTGTCCCTCTTTCGCTTACGAATATCTTCCAGACTGCGGCGCTCATTCTCCAAGGTAATGGCCTTGTCAACCAGAGTTTTAAAATCCGGGAAAGTGTGTACGACCAGTTGGCATCTTAATGCTGGCGCCAGGCCATCCAGAAATTTTTCCATCCTTTTGTTCTCAGTCATATGTTCATCGTAGGCATAACAAGATAGCTGGGTAAACTGACCATTGTATTCTGTCACTGACATGCCTCTTTGCTTGAGGTCATCGAATTCTCTTTTCTTGATTTTTATGATGCTCCTGGGGATGTGTGCCCCACGAAAGCCTTCCTTAAACTCTTCCCAGGTGATGTTGTGTTCACTGGGATGCATGTGTAGGAAGTTCTCCCACCATGCTGCAGCTGCTCCAGTAAGGTAGTGGGGTGCATAAAGCACCTTCTCATGATCAGAACATTGAGCAATAATCAACTTTCTTTCGATGTCACGAAGCCAATCATCGGCTTCAAGCGGCCTATCAGTGTGAGCAAACGTTGGAGGGCGTGTCTTCTGCAGTTCAGACAACTTGGAGTGTGGTTGGTATGGCTCACGGTGATTTCCCATATTGATGACGTGATTCATCATCTCTTGGTGTTGTTGCTGGCTTTGTTCGAAGAGGCGGCATACTTGAGATAAGGCTGCCTCGCTGTCCTGTTGACTAGACTGTCCCTGAGTGAAGTTGTTGCTGGTCTGTGTTCCATAAACTTCTTCGGTTGGATTTGGCATGGAACAGGTCCAAGGACGAGACATTTTCCACTCTGGGGTATTATTTTGCAAAATCATGAGAAAAACTGTGTGGCACAAGGAAAATCTTCCAAAGACAAAATTTTTAAAAGACCTCAAGATTTTCCAAGAAAATATTTGACTACGCACGGAGAAGGACTGCTTAGCACATATCTTACACGCGATACGCAAACATACGATACATCACTCAGGATGTGCATACACATTCCTGACATGTTATTTAGACTAGCACACTCCTCCGGAATGCAGCGCACACAACTACTACAAACATAAGAACACATAAAACATACATGCAGACACAACGCGCGGCTACTAGGCGCACTCAGTCGGAGATGGTGAAGATGTCCTTCCCCTTGCCGAGGGTAAGACCCAGCGGTGCAGGAGACTCAACCTCCACCTCCTCCCTAGTAGGCTCCAGGCACGTAGCACTGCGCTGAGGTGATGGCGCGGGAGCGACAGGCGGCAGTGCGGGTGCGGCAGGCGGTGCAGCTCTGACTGGAGTAGGAGCGATGACTCGGTCGAACTCCTCAGTGGTAGGCAGACGGCGAGCAGTGGCCAAAATGGCCGGTGAATAAGATGCCGAGGACGAGACGAACGTCAGTGGCGGTGCCATGTGGAGAAGCTCCTTCCTGCTGGCAGGACCGCCCCGAACTAAGTCCATGCGGGCAGCCACAAGATCGTCCACGAGGTTGTCGAAAGATTCCTCCAGAGCTTTGAGGTACTCGACAAGCATCTCGATAGCTTCATCCCGCTCCCCCCTATGGCAGGCGAATGCATAGTGACAATTATATGGCACATGGCATGGGAGGTAGCGGTAGCGACGAGTCTTCATCGAAGGAAGAATATCCCGAAGGCGAGCTATCGCCTCACGGGCAGCCATCTGCATGGCATGCCTCTCCGTAGGCATGGCCCTTCCCACAAAACGGAAGTGGCGAGACGCAGAACGTCCTCCCTTGAATTGCACCACGGCTTGGTGCATAGACACATCGTCGCTGAGCTTGTGCTGGTAAAGCGTGAACTCCGGACGCGTCGCTGGCCCGATCACGAGCTTGGTGATGGAGACGAGGAGTTTGACAAACCCCTCGGGCACATTAGTGAACACCCGAGTCTCGCAGTCGTTGCCAGCCATCTACAAAAGTAGGCAAAAATTCTGAGTAGTCAAATCATAAATTTATGATGACCAACAGAAAATAGCTACAATTGCAAAATGCCGAAAAAGCACTAAAAACGCTAATAACCGATTAGCGATCGCACCTAGTGGCTTCCTACAGTCAGCCTGGCTCTGATACCAAGCTTGCCACGACCGGCTTTCCAATAAAAATATTTATTGAGAAACTGATCCCTTTTACGGACCAGTAGAGAAGAATCCTTCTAACTGGCAGACAATATCTTGATCACAGAAGAAAAACCAGGAGTACTAAATATAATACAAGGTTGAGCGGAGACGGCTCAACAATTTATTACAAGCACGCCAATAATACATAAAGGCGGATAGGGTGGCATGCTACTGACTCGCAAAGAAACAACGGTGGTGGATATGTCACAGCGAAGTGGGTGACATGACTCCTGAATCTAACAACTCTTCGAGCGTCGGAGTGAGGCTCGAGGATACTTATTGTGGGTGGCGGAAGCGAATATAATACAAGTGACCAATATCCAGGATCGCACGGGACTGACTGGGACTCCTCTAGGCGTCGGACTCACTATCAAACTCTTCATCCATGAGATCGCCTTCGTCAACATCTGGCCAAATCAACAAGCCAAGTGAGTACTATGAAAGTACTCGCAAGACAGTTCGGACATAAGATATAACAAATGTAAACATGATGCATATGAACAGATTAGCAAAGCGCACTCAGATAATAAAATAGCAATGCATGGAAATATGAAAGGGAAGTCGGGCGGTAGTCCTCCCGAAATCCCAAAGTAATACTGAAGGCCAATCGAGTGTCTGAAAGACTCCTCGGAAGGGTAAAAATGAAATAACAATGCCGCAGTCGGGCGTCAAGGCGACACCTCATAAAGGGCTTATATCAAAAGTAAAAGACAAGAGTGCCACAGTCGGACGTCTAAGCGACATCACATAAAGGGCTTATATTGAAAGTAAAAGACAAGAGTGCCACAGTCGGACGTCTGAGCGACATCACATAAAGGGCTTATATCAAAAGTAAAAGACAAGAGTGCCATAGTCGGACGTCTAAGCGACATCACATAAAGGGCTTATATTGAAAGTAAAAGACAAGAGTGCCACAGTCGGACGTCTGAGCGACATCACATAAAGGGCTTATATCATAACTTAATAATTCAGTAGCTCAAGAATATAAATCATTTCAATTACGAGATAAATAAAAGGTTAGTCCATCCACAGGAATAACAATTTAACCGGGTTTACCACTCGAACTTGTTCACCGGGGATTTACCATGGAGACTGACATAGGAACTGACATGGATATGGATAAGTTGGCCACGGTCCTTGACCATGGACACGATGACTCGAAAAGATTTGACTCTGCGGAGTTTGTACTATTTAACGACAGCCAACGGATTTCAGTAGTCACAAGGGACTAGTTCCGTTTACGGTGTTTTAGGAGAAACACATCTAACCAGTACACACCCATTCAACATTCCGATGCCAGGAATCACCCTCGGCAACGTTCAAGAAAAACCTTGAAACGGGGAGGCTACAACCTCGCGTAGCATGGGATCAAATTTATACCGCGCGCTCTAAGGGGTGCCCCCCTCTCGGTCCCAACCGGAAACACCCATGCCCCCTGACCGGATGACTGGCTTTAATCCAGGGCCATGGAACCCTCATCCCGGCCCCTCTATTTGGTGTGTACAAGGAAAGAGGTTAACAACTTACTAAATCGTATTCTTTGCACAAAACATGTGGCAGCACGAAAGGGAAGGAACGGTAACGTGACTCAGTCCACGTTAACGTCGGAGTTTAACGGATGACGTAAGGCTGGCATGCTACAACAATACCACCTCACTACCTTTCATGTCACCACATGATCAGGTCATCTCTCATCAAAGATCACGGTAACTTCGAAACACACGGATAGTTGCCTTGCATGCAACGTAATACTCACCGATGCTCATATGCCATGCACAAACCATTCAAGCAAACACGCAAAACACCTATCATATCCAAGGTTCAAACATGCTTGCCTGGTTCGGAGAAGTCGGAGTCTAGCTCGGCGAAGTTCGCGGCTCCGTCACCTCCTCCGGAACCTACGGTATAGCGAAACCGTACACTAACGTAAAAATCATCGCGTGCATAAAAATTGTTCCAAATTTTTTCCAAATAAATACTATAAAAACTGGACAAAATTATAAGACTGACAAAAAAAGAATCAATCCAAAATCATCTTTCATTAAAAAGATATAAGGGTTTTAGTCCAGGGACTAATCTGTGATGAAACAGAAAAGAACCAGGGACTTAACTGAGAAAGCAGAAAACGATTCAGAAAGAAATGCGCCCGCCCAAAGAGAAGACGCATTTTGCCCGAAGGCGCCATCAGAAAACGGTTCGAGAGGGAAACAGAAGAGAGGCTGACGGGGGGGTCCCACACGTCAGGTTTAAAACTTCGCCGGCGCCCGAAGGCTGCGGTGGTCGCCGGCGTTGAACCACGGTGAGGCAGGGAGATCGGAGGGTACCAAGAGGTTCAGTGTGTTCTTCCGCGTCGGTGGGTGGTGGACTTGGCCGTCGGAGAGCACCACGTTGACAGCGACACTTTCTCCGGCGGACGGTGGTTCGGGCGATGGTGGAGAACTCCGGTGGGTGCTGCAAACTCCAAATTGAAGCGCGGGTCAGGAGAGTGGATGTACTAGGAAGCTACTGGCAAGAGCTGAGGGGTAGAGGTGCATGCACGGGAGCGAATCGAGCTGGGTCCCGTGGCGGGTCGAGGCGGCCGGAGTTGGGGAAGAAGGCTCCCTCGGGGCTCTACCAGTGGCTTGGCGTGGTATTGGTGGTGTGTAGAGGTGGTGCGGGTTCGAGTTCGAGCTCGGGGCCTCCTTTTATAGGTGATCCGAGGGGGTGGCCGTGAACGGGATAGCTCCGGCGAGCGATTACGGCGGGGCAGAGGTTGGGCAGGGGGTTTAGGAGGCTAGGCACCATCAGGGAAGATCACTGGTGCCGTTCCACCGCTAAACCTCGGTCGGGCAAGGCGTAATGCGCCGATCCTCGACGGGGCGGCCGTACGGGCACGGCGGCGGCAGGGAGCGCGCTCCGCGCCTACCAGTTCACGACGAAGGATGTCAGTGTGCACGGGTGAGTGGATGGCCACGCGGCGGCCTCGGGTGTCTTGGGCGGCGCTGGGCGGCGCCGTCCATGCTGCGCCTCTCTCTGGCAGCCGCAAAGCCGCTACTGCCGTCGCTCACGGGTGGCGCACCTTCTCCTGCTCGTCGCCGACGCCCGCAAACCTCCAGGTGATCATGCGGCGCCGGGATAAGGAGGGAACAGGGAGCAAGGCGCCACCGTGGTACTGGCGAGATCGAGAAGGAGTCCTGAAGAAAACGACAGCAGTTCCTGAAACTGTTAACTGAACTATCTGAACATGACAGAAACAGTGCCCTTCAAGTGCTCGACGAAATGATTTGGCATGAAGAAAAAAATTTCTGGAGCTGGGACTTGGTGAGGTGACCTCTCAATGCACCCAGAGGCTGCCTGAATTTTCTCAGATTATTAGGAGGAGAATTCGAATGAATTTCATCAAATTTGGAAAATATGGTCCAAACTTGCAGCAAGCACAATTTGAAATATTTGAACTGGAGACCAGTGGATCTTCATGGATCTTGGTTGAGGGCTCTAAGGACTAGCCAGGGAAATTGGTTTGGAGGCAAAACTCAAAGGAGAAAAGGTAGTTCCTTTGTAAATCTCCAAGAGCCAAAGTAGAGGGTAGAAATTATTTTTGAGAAGAAATTTGGTTGAGGGCTCATTATGCAAAAAGTTTCAACATTATATCATGCTCTGACTTTTCTAGGGAATTTTTGCAACAGCGGTAAACTTTCTGTTTTCAAACAGCAACATGTATACTAGCAAAATAAGCATGGTAAAAGCTATCCTTCACATTTTTATTGAAAATAAAGATGCAAAACATTATTCTAAATAACAGCAAGCAAATACTAACAAGATAAAATGACGCTCCAAGCAAAACACATATCATGTGGTGAATAAAAATATAGCTCCAAGTAAAGTTACCGATGAACGAAGACGAAAGAGGGGATGCCATCCGGGGCATCCCCAAGCTTAGGCTCTTGGTTGTCCTTGAATATTACCTTGGGGTGCCTTGGGCATCCCCAAGCTTAGGCTCTTGCCACTCCTTATTCCATAGTCCATCGAATCTTTACCCAAAACTTGAAAACTCCACAACACAAAACTCAACAGAAAACTCATAAGCTCCGTTAGTATAAGAAAACATAACCACCACATAAGGTACTGTAATGAACTCATTCTTTATTTATATTGGTGTTAAACCTACTGTATTCCAAGTTCTCTATGGTTCATACCACTTAATACTAGCCATAGATGCATCAAAATAAGCAAACAACACACGAAAAACATAATCTGTCAAAAACAGAACTGTCTGTAGTAATCTGTATCAAACGTATACTTATGGAATTCCAAAAATCCTGCCAAATTAGGAAGTCCTAAGCAATTCGTGTACCAATCCAGAGAAAAAAGAATCAGATCAGCAGCACGTTTCTGTGAATTAACAAAACTAACTTACTGGGTGCAAAAGTTTCTGATTCTCAGCAGGATCAACACAACTATCACCGTAAGCTATCCTAAAGGTCTTACTTGGCACTTTATTGAAACAAAAGCTATAAACATGATTACTACAGTAGCATAATCATGTGAACACACAAAAATAGTAAGGATAAATATTGGGTTGTCTCCCAACAAGCGCTTTTCTTTAATGCCTTTCTAGCTAGGCATGATGATGACAATGATGCTCACATAAAAGATAAGAATTGAAACATAACGGGAGCATCGTGAAGCATATGACTAGCACATTTAAGTCTAACCCGCTTCCTATGCATAGGGATTTTGTGAGCAAACAACTTATGGGAACAATAATCAACTAGCATAGGAAGGTAAAACAAGCATAACTTCAAGATTTTCAACACATAGGGAGGAAACTTGATATTATTGCAATTCCTACAAGCATATTTTCCTCCCTCATAATAATTTTCAATAGCATCATGAATGAATTCAACAATATAACCAGCACCTAAAGCATTCTTTTCATGATCTACAAGCATAGAAAATTTACTACTCTCCACATAAGCAAAATTCTTCTCATGAATAGTAGTGGGAGCAAACTCAACAACATGTGAGGCATAATCCAATTGAAAACTAAAATCATGATGACAAGTTTCATGGTTATCATTATTCCTAATAGCATACAAGTCATTACAATAATCATCATAGATAGCAACTTTGTTCTCATAATCAATTGGATCCTCTTCCGAAATAGTGGAATCATCGCTAAATAAAGTTGACACTCTTCCAAATCCACTTTCATCAATATAATCATCATAAATAGGAGGCATGCTTTCATCATAATAAATTTGCTCATCAAAACTTGGGGGATAAAAAATATCATCTTCATCAAACATAGCATCCCCAAGCTTGTGGCTTTGCATATCATTAGCATCATGGATATTCAAGGAATTCATACTAACAACATTGCAATCATGCTCATCATACAAAGATCTAGTACCAAACATTTTAATGCATTCTTCTTCTAGCACTTGAGCACAATTTTCCTTTTCATCATACTCACGAAAGATATTAAAAAGATGAAGCGTATGAGATAAACTCAATTCCATTTTTTTGTAGTTTTCTTTTATAAACTAAACTAGTGATAAAACAAGAAACAAATTCAATTGCAAGATCTAAAGATATACCTTCAAGCACTAACCTCCCCGGCAACGGCGCCAGAAAAGAGCTTAGTTGACGGGATGTGAGTGCCGCTTACCTAGCCTCCCCGGCAATGGCGCCAGAAAAGAGCTTGATGTCCACTACGCAACCTTCTTCTTGTAGAAGTTGTTGGGCCTGCAAGTGCACGGGTTTGTAGGACAGTAGCAAATTTCCCTCAAGTGGATGACCTAAGGTTTATCAATCCGTGGGAGGCGTAGGATGAAGATGGTCTCTCTCAAACAACCCTGCAACCAAATAACAAAGAGTCTCCTGTGTCCCCAACACACCCAGTACAATGGCAAATTGTATAGGTGCACTAGTTCGGCGAAGAGATGGTGATACAAGTGCAATATAGATAGTAGATAAAGGTTTTTGTAATCTGAAATTATAAAAACAGCAAGGTAACTAATGATAAAAGTAAGCGTCAACGGTATTGCAATGGTAGGAAACAAGGCCTAAGGTTCATACTTTCACTAGTGCAAGTTCTCTCAACAATAATAACATAGATAGATCAGATAACAATCCCTCAACATGCAACAAAGAGTCACTCCAAAGCCACTAATAGCGGAGAACAAACGAAGAGATTATGGTAGGGTACGAAACCACCTCAAAGTTATTCTTTCGGATCAATCTATTCAAGAGTTCGTACTAGAATAACACCTTAAGACACAAATCAACCAAAACCCTAATGTCACCTAGATACTCCATTGTCACCTCAAGTATCCGTGGGCATGATTATACGATATGCATCACACAATCTCAGATTCATCTATTCAACCAACACAAAGTACTTCAAAGAGTGCCCCAAAGTTTCTACCGGAGAGTCAAGATGAAAACGTGTGCCAACCCCTATGCATGGGTTCATGGGCGGAACCCGCAAGTTGATCACCAAAACATACATCAAATGGCACGTGATATCCCATTGTCGCCACAGATAAGCACGGCAAGACATACATCAAGTGTTCTCAAATCCTTAAAGACTCAATCCGATAAGATAACTTCAAGAGGAAAACTCAATTCATCACAAGAGAGTAGAGGGGGAGAAACATCATAAGATCCAACTATAATAGCAAAGCTCGCGATACATCAAGATTGTGCCACAGAGAGAACACGAGAGAGATCAAACACATAGCTACTGGTACATACCCTCAGCCCCGAGGGTGAACTACTCCCTCCTCGTCATGGAGAGCGCCGGGATGATGAAGATGGCCACCGGTGAGGGGTTCCCCCTCCGGCAGGGTGCCGGAACGGACTCCCGAGAGGTTTTTGGTGGCTACAGAGGCTTGCGGCGGCGGAACTCCTGATCTATCTTTGTTATCGATGTTTTTAGGGTACGTAGGCTTATATAGGCGAAAGAAGTCGGTCGGGGGAGCCTCGAGGGGCCCACGAGAGGGTAGGGCGCGCCCCCCTATCTCGTGGCTTCCTCGATGCTCCCCTGGCTTGCACTCCAAGTTTCCTGGGTCACGTTCGTTCCAAAAATCACGCTGCCGAAGGTTTCATTCTGTTTGGACTCCGTTTGATATTCCTTTTCTTCGAAATACTGAAACAGGCAATAAAACAGCAATATGGGCTGGGCCTCCGGTTAATAGGTTAGTCCCAAAAGTAATATAAAAGTGTATAATAAAGCCCGTAATCATTCAAAACAGATAATAAAATAGCATGAATGCTTCATAAATTATAGATACGTTGGAGACGTATCAGTGTACACGATGACAGCCTGCGTGTCGACGCGCTGTGAGTGCCGCCGAGCGCTCTGTTTCGCGCGTGCTCACTTCCCCGACTGCCAAAGCATGCCAAACCTCGCCACCATCTTCGTCCAAACCCCCTTAACTCTCCCCTGGCACTCGCCGACGCCGGAGCTCACCGCAGCGAGCACGTCCGCGGTCTGGCCAATGCAATAGTGCGCTCTACACTGTGCTCGTCGCCTTCCTCTCGATCCTGTGCTCATCCCCGTTCGCCCACAGTGAGTTGCGTCGCCTTCTCCCCCTCTCACTGACGTCGCTCGTTTCCGGGCGCCGTGTCTAGGTGTCAACGGCGGAGCCCGATCCCCCCTCGCTGCTCGCCTATAAATGGAGCCACCCCCAGCCTCCTCGAGCACCATCCTCCACTCCCACACACCCCACAACATCGCAGAGAACCGTAGCCCGGCCGGGCAGGCCGCGGGCCACTGTCCCCGAGCTCGGGCTCGCCGGCGATCCTCTCGGGTCGTCACGGTAGCTCCAGCCCCTCCCAGGCCTATGCAACCCTTCCAGGGCCTCCGCCACTCTCCGGTGGTGCTGTTCCGCCTGGTTGGAGCCCCTGGAGTCGCTGCTGTTCGCCGTCGTCTTCGTCTCCGGCGACCTCCGCTCTCTGCCTCCGCTTGCGAGGTCGATTCCGACGTCGTTCGACCACCCCTAGCTACGCTACGGGTAAGGGCAGGTGCGCCTCCATCCCCTCTCTCGATCCCTCCCTCTCGTTTTGGGCAAGGAGCCCTCGTCGCCGGCGTGAGCTCCGGCGAAGCCGCGACCTCCTCTGTTTCCTTCTCCCTCTCCCCCTCACCTGACTAGCAGGGCCCGCTAGTCAGCCACTTAGTCCGCGCGCAAAGCGGTACGAGTGGTGGCGCCCCGAGGCTTTACGCCTTCGACGTCACCCCAGTCTGTTTTCATTTAAATTCAAATTTCATTTATATCCAGAGAGATTCAAACAGTTATAACTCTTCAACCATAAGTCCAAATGAATTGATTCTTTTTGCATTGTGTTCTTTGCAAAGAAATCTAGCAGCCCACCAAAAATGGGATTTTTCCCTGCTGTCTAGATTTTCTGGTGATTTTCAGAAGGGTTCTTGATGTTTTATTTTTGTGTTTAAAATTATTTTCAGAGAGTGAAGCTTGTCTTGAGGATCACCAGAAGGCTTGTGAGCCTCATCTGCACTAAGGCAAGCCACAGCAACATTTTCATGATGCCACTACAATATTTATGATTTTTCTACTTGAATGAATGATTTAATCCATGCATTTAAATCATTATTATTATGTTATTTATATTCTGTTAGTGTTTGTTTAAGTTTATATGCTTATATTATCAGAAACTTTGTAGCTAACTAAGTTTTTATAGAAACTAGAATTAATCTTTGCTATGATAGAAATAATATGGTTATGTATATAAGTAATTAATTGGAGTTATTTTTCTTGCACGAGAAAAATGATAAATTTGTTAGAATAGATTCTGTTAAAGTGAATGTTGATCCTAACCAGAAAAGTATGAGGAGTTGTTGATGTTTATGGTTAATGTGGAGTTAGTTGACTCAGTCATTTTCGTTAATATGTGATGCATATGTTAGTGTTGCATTTCATGGCATGCTATGACACCGGTTATTTTTCAATTTAAGTTGAACCTGATAATAACACAACTTGAATATACCGTTGACCGGGTCATGGTGCCACTGAATCGAGTTTTTCCTAGTGCAACCACATTTGCCTGTATGGAAAGGCCTTTATTCGGTCCGTTGTCATGCCTCTGGTCGGTGCCTCCAACGAGGGAAGGTTATGGGTGTGCGGTACCCTGGCCCGGTAAGCAGACATAACCTTGTGTGCCCGTTGTTGAGATTTTTGGTACCTGTCCCAGTGAGGGACGTTTATGTTTTGGCCACGACGGTGATCGTTGTGTCTTTGGTAGACACGGGGCCACCCAGGACTAGCCCAGTTGGGAGTGGCTCGAAGTGGCCGAGAGAGTGTCATGGCAATGGAGGGGTTTCGTCGGAATGTCGTTGGTCCACCCGAATGGGAATACGAGGCCATGGGTTCCATGGTGTGGGTACAGTGCGCTACCTCTGCAGAGTGTATTAATCTATCAATAGCGGAGTCCATGGTTACGAACACCTCGAAAGTAGGTCACACCATGGGTCAACATTTAATTAATCTTGCACACTAAGTCATGAACTTTGCACTGTTGAGGATGGCGGGAAGGTCATCCTGTCAGTTGAGACCAAGTGTTGGTCGTGGCTGTGGTCGCTGGAATGATCACGAGGTATCCATAGCTAAGATCATGTGGTTGGTACATTTGTGATCCTGAAGCGATCACCGTTAGTAAGCTAGTCCAAGGGACTGTTCTTATAAGAGCGTGATCACAACATGTTGGTTACGTTGT
The DNA here is from genome assembly GCF_018294505.1 of Triticum aestivum. Taxonomy (NCBI): domain Eukaryota; kingdom Viridiplantae; phylum Streptophyta; class Magnoliopsida; order Poales; family Poaceae; genus Triticum; species Triticum aestivum. The sequence continues at coordinate 522,054,412 of NC_057799.1, read as the reverse complement.
TGCATTACTAATAATTGGTTAATTATCATGATATTGTTTGTCATTATGTTTATGCTTGTTGTGAGCTTGCACATACATTCAATATACTGACCTGGCGTGTCATGCCAGATTTCAGGAAAGTCCCGTTGGAAAGGAGTGCTGTTCGAGTCTAAATCGTGTCCACATCGGTGTCCCTGTGCTATGGAGTTCCGCTACGACATTGTTCCGCTGCCGCGTAGTTGTTATGATCGAGGCCCCTTTATGTTCACTAAATAATGTACCTATTGTTCAGCCGCACCGGGTGTGCCGCTTGGCCTCACTACCTGTTGTAATGTAAACTTTGAGCCGCTAGCATCAATAAAGCGGTTGTTTTCTGTACCAAGATGTTGTGTGTTGCCAGAAGACGTGGTCTCTGGGCTGGCAATGCAAGGTAAACTGGTCGCTCTGAGCCGGGGTGCCACATATTACTTGTGGCTGTTTTCATGAGGTGGGGGAGGGATGTGGTTGGTTTCAAGATACTAAGGGGTTTCTGCAAATTGGAGCAGAGAAGTTGGTCTTGTTGCATAAATGCCACGACTTACATCATAGTCGTTAGATGCAGATCTGATGGTCAGAAATGACGGATGGCAGACACACCATCACCACCAATTGAGTCTTTTATAGGAGTTGAGATAAAAAATAGAGTTGGTGATGATGGTGTGCCTGCCATCCTGCAGTATAGGCCGTCCGATTTATATCTGACAGATAGGAAGGAAACTATGGCAATTTTGCAAAAAGATACCCACACCCCTCTCCACATTTGCAAATAAGGCCTTCCCTCATTCATCCTTTTCTCTCACAAGATAAACTACTCATATAAATGCATCTTGATGTTCCGTGCAATGCATGGGCATGTTGCTAGTCTCTCACAAGATGAACTACTCATACAAATGCATCTTGATGTTCCGTGCAACCCACGGGCATCTAGCTAGTTTCTTTTAAAATAGTTACTGCGATAATTGGGTTGAAGTGATATATTATATGTCTGCCCCGAATGACTTCATATTCACTAGTAATAAAAAAATAAAAGGTTGTCTTGTTAATTAACAGAAAACAGTGTGAAAACTATCACATGAGGCCGGTGAAAACAAGGCACATTGGGTTCAGCGTCATCGTCACTACAGCTGTGCGCGCGCGAGAAGTCTACATTTCGAGGGGGCTACGGGGAAAAAGACATATCGAGTGTGTCTGAGCGAAGCACAGAGACACAATGTTTGAGAGAGAAACCAATTGACAGATTAAGATCAGATCGAGTTGTCACCCTTCTGCTGTCATTATTGGGGTTGGGGGTGGGGAAGGGGAGGGAGAGAAAGACGTATCGAGAGTGTGCGCGGTAGGCACAGAGGCACAACTAGCGAGTGTGTGTGTATCTGTGTGTGTCTGAAAGAGGAGTAGATAGATTACTATCAAGATCGAGGTGCCACCCTACTCCTTCGGTGTCGGGTAGTGTGTGTGTGTTGTTGGAAATATGCCCTAGAGGCAATAATAAAATGGTTATTATTATATTTCCTTGTTCATGATAATTGTCTATTGTTCATGCTGTAATTGTGTTATCCGGAAATCGTAATACATGTGTGAATACATAGACCACAACGTGTCCCTAGTAAGCCTCTAGTTGACTAGCTCATTGATCAACAGATAGTCATGGTTTCCTGACTATGGACATTGGATTTCATTGATAACGGGATCACATCATTAGGAGAATGATGTGATGGACAAGACCCAATCCTAAGCATAACACAAAGATCGTGTAGTTCGTTTGCTAGAGCTTTTCCAATTGTCAAGTATCATTTCCTTAGACCATGAGATTGTGCAACTCCCGGATACAGTAGGAGTGCTTTGGGTGTGCCAAACGTCACAACGTAACTGGGTGGCTATAAAGGTGCACTACGGGTATCTCCGAAAGTGTCTGTTGGGTTGGCACGAATCGAGACTGGGATTTGTCACTCCGTGTGACGGAGAGGTATCTCTGGGCCCACTCGGTAATGCATCATCATAATGAGCTCAAGGTGACTAAGGAGTTAGCCACGGGATCATGCATTACGGTACGAGTAAAGAGACTTGCCGGTGACGAGATTGAACAAGGTATTGGGATACCGACGATCGAATCTCGGGCAAGTAACATACCGATTGACAAAGGGAATTGTATACGGGATTGATTGAATCCTTGACATCGTGGTTCATCCGATGAGATCATCGTGGAACATGTGGGAGCCAACATGGGTATCCATATCCCGTTGTTGGTTATTGACCGGAGAGGCGCCTCGGTCATGTCTGCATGTCTCCCGAACCCGTAGGGTCTACACACTTAAGGTTCGGTGACGCTAGGGTTGTAGAGATATTAGTATGCGGAAACCCGAAAGTTGTTCAGAGTCCCGGATGAGATCCCGGACGTCACGAGGTGTTCCGGAATGGTCCGGAGGTGAAGAATTATATATAGGAAGTCCAGTTTCGGCCACCGGGAAAGTTTTTGGGGTTATCGGTATTGTACCGGGACCACCGGAAGGGTCCCGGGGGTCCACCGGGTGGGGCCACCTATCCCGGAGGGCCCCATGGGCTGAAGTGGGAGGGGAACCAGCCCCTGGTGGGCTGGTGCGCCCCCCATGGGCCTCCCCCTGCGCCTAGGGTTGGAAACCCTGGGGGTGGGGGGCGCCCCACCTGGCTTGGGGGGCAAGTTCCCCCCCTTGGCCGCCGCCCCCCATGCAGATGGGATCCCTAGGGCCGGCGCCCCCCCAGGGGGCCTATATATAGTGGAGGGGAGGGAGGGCAATAGTACCCTAGCCCCTGGCGCCTCCCTCTCCCTCCCGTGACACCTCTCCCTCCCGCTTGCGCTTGGCGAAGCCCTGCCGGGATCCCCGCTACTTCCACCACCACGCCGTCGTGCTGCTGGATCTCCATCAACGTCTCCTTTCCCCTTGATGGATCAAGAAGGAGGAGACGCCGCTGCTCCGTACGTGTGTTGAATGCGGAGGTGCCGTCCGTTCGGCGCTCGGTCATCGGTGATTTCGATCACGGCGAGTACGACTCCATCAACCCCGTTCACTTGAACGCTTCCGCTCGCGATCTACAAGGGTATGTAGATGCACTCCTTCCCTCTCGTTGCTAGTAAACTCCATAGATGGATCTTGGTGATGGGTAGAAAATTTTAAAATTCTGCTACGATCCCCAACAGTGGCATCATGAGCCAGGCCTATGCGTAGTTACTATGCACGAGTAGAACACAAGATTGTTGTGGGCGTAGATGTTGTCAATTTTTCTTGCCACTACTAGTCTTATCTTGTTTCGGCGGCATCGTGGGATGAAGCGGCCCGGACTGACCTTACACGTACGCTTACGTGAGACAGGTTCCACCGACTGACATGCACTAGTTGCATAAGGTGGCTAGCGGGTGTCTGTCTCTCCCACTTTAGTCGGAACGGATTCGATGAAAAGGGTCCTTATGAAGGGTAAATAGAAATTGGCATATCACGTTGTGGTTTTACGTAGGTAAGAAACGTTCTTGCTAGAAACCTATAGAAACCACGTAAAAACTTGCAACAACAATTAGAGGACGTCTAACTTGTTTTTGCAGCAAGTGCTATGTGATGTGATATGGCCAGAAGATGTGATGAATGAAATATATGTGATGTATGAGATTGATCATGTTCTTGTAATAGGAATCACGACTTGCATGTCGATGAGTATGACAACCGGCAGGAGCCATAGGAGTTGTCTTTATTTTTGTATGACCTGCGTGTCATTGAATAACGCCATGTAAATTACTTTACTTTATTGCTAAACGCGTTAGCCATGGAAGTAGAAGTAATCGTTGGCGTGACAACTTCATAAAGACACGATGATGGAGATCATGATGATGGAGATCATGGTGTCATGCCGGTGACGAAGATGATCATGGCGCCCCGAAGATGGAGATCAAAGGAGCAAAATGATATTGGCCATATCATGTCACTATTTGATTGCATGTGATGTTTATCATGTTTTACATCTTATTTGCTTAGATCGACGGTAGTAAGTAAGATGATCCCTTATAATAATTTCAAGAAAGTGTTCCCCCTAACTGTGCACCGTTGCGAAGGTTCGTTGTTTCGAAGCACCACGTGATGATCGGGTGTGATAGATTCTAACGTTCGCATACAACGGGTGTTGACGAGCCTAGCATGTACAGACATGGCCTCGGAACACACGCAATACACTTAGGTTGACTTGACGAGCCTAGCATGTACAGACATGGCCTCGGAACACGGAAGACCGAAAGGTCGAGCATGAGTCGTATAGAAGATACGATCAACATGAAGATGTTCACCGATGTTTGACTAGTCTGTCTCACGTGATGATCGGACACGGCCTAGTTGACTCGGATCATGTTTCACTTAGATGACTAGAGGGGTGTCTATCTGAGTGGGAGTTCATTGAATAATTTGATTAGATGAACTTAATTATCATGAACTTAGTCTAAAATCTTTACAATATGTCTTGTAGATCAAATGGCCCACGTTGCCCTCAACTTCAACGCATTCCTAAAGAAAACGAAGCTGAAAGATGATGGCAGCAACTATACGGACTGGGTCCGGAACCTGAGGATCATCCTCATAGCTGCCAAGAAAGATTATGTCCTAGAAGCACCGCTAGGTGACGCACCCACCCCAGAGAACCAAGACGTTATGAACGCTTGGCAATCACGTGCTGATGATTACTCCCTCGTTCAGTGTGGCATGCTTTACAGCTTAGAACCGGGGCTCCAAAAGCGTTTTGAGAAACACGGAGCATATGAGATGTTCGAAGAGCTGAAAATGGTTTTCCAAGCTCATGCCCGGGTCGAGAGATATGAAGTCTCCGACAAGTTCTTCAGTTGTAAGATGGAGGAAAACAGTTCTGTCAGTGAGCACATACTCAAAATGTCTGGGTTACACAACCGCTTGTCTCAGCTGGGAGTTAATCTCCCGGATGACGCGGTCATTGACAGAATCCTTCAGTCGCTTCCACCGAGCTACAAGAGCTTTGTGATGAACTTCAATATGCAGGGGATGGAAAAGACCATTCCTGAGGTATATTCAATGCTGAAATCAGCGGAGGTGGAGATCAAAAAGGAACATCAAGTGTTGATGGTGAATAAAACCACTAAGTTCAAGAAAGGCAAGGGTAAAAAGAACTTCAAGAAAGACGGCAAGGGAGTTGCCGCGCCCGGTAAGCCAGTTGCCGGGAAGAAGCCAAGGAATGGACCCAAGCCTGAGACTGAGTGCTTTTATTGCAAGGGAAGTGGTCACTAGAAGCGGAACTGCCCCAAATACTTAGCGGACAAGAAGGCCGGCAACACCAAAGGTATATGTGATATACATGTAATTGATGTGTACCTTACCAGTACTCGTAGTAGCTCATGGGTATTTGATACCGGTGCGGTTGCTCATATTTGTAACTCAAAACAGGAGCTGCGGAATAAACGGAGACTAGCGAAGGACGAGGTGACGATGCGCGTCGGGAATGGTTCCAAGGTCGATGTGATCGCCGTCGGCACACTACCTCTACATTTACCTACGGGATTAGTTTTAAACCTCAATAATTGTTATTTAGTGCCAGCTTTGAAGCATGAACATTGTATCAGGATCTCGTTTAATTCGAGATGGCTACTCATTTAAATCCGAGAATAATGGTTGTTCTATTTATATGAGAGATATGTTTTATGGTCATGCCCCGCTGGTCAATGGTTTATTCTTAATGAATCTCGAACGTGATGTTACACATATTCATAGTGTGAATACCAAAAGATGTAAAGTTGATAACGATAGTCCCACATACTTGTGGCACTGCCGCCTTGGTCACATTGGTGTCAAGCGCATGAAGAAGCTCCATGCAGATGGACTTTTGGAGTCTCTTGATTACGAATCATTTGACATGTGCGAACCATGCCTCATGGGTAAGATGACCAAGACTCCGTTCTCCGGAACAGTGGAGCGAGCAACCAACTTATTGGAAATCATACATACCGATGTGTGCGGTCCAATGAGTGTTGAGGCTCGCGGAGGCTATCGTTATGTTCTCACTCTCACTGATGACTTGAGTAGATATGGGTATGTCTACCTAATTAAACACAAGTCTGAGACCTTTGAAAAGTTCAAGGAATTTCAGAATGAGGTGGAGAATCAACGTGACAGAAAAATAAAGTTCTTACGATCAGATCATGGGGGAGAATATTTAAGTCACGAATTTGGCACACACTTAAGGACATGTGGAATAGTTTCACAACTCACGCCGCCTAGAACACCTCAGCGAAATGGTGTGTCTGAATGTCGTAATCGCACTCTATTGGATATGGTGCGATCTATGATGTCTCTTACCGATCTACCGCTCTCATTTTGGGGCTATGCTTTAGAGACTGCCGCATTCACTTTAAATAGGGCTCCGTCGAAATCCGTTGAGACGACACCGTATGAATTATGGTTTGGGAAGAAACCTAAGCTGTCGTTTCTAAAAGTTTGGGGATGCGATGCTTATGTCAAGAAACTTCAACCTAAAAAGCTTGAACCCAAATCGGAAAAATGCGTCTTCATAGGATACCCTAAGGAAACTATTGGGTATACCTTCTACCTCAGATCCGAAGGCAAGATCTTCGTTGCCAAGAATGGGTCCTTTCTGGAGAAAGAGTTTCTCTCGAAAGAAATAAGTGGGAGGAAAGTGGAACTTGATGAGGTGATAGTCACCCCGTCCGAACTGGAAAGTAGCGCAGCGCGGGAAAATGTTCCTGTGGTGCCTACACCGAATGGGGAGGAAGTTAATGATGATGATCATGAAGCTTCGGATCAAGTTACTGCTGAACTTCGTAGGTCCACAAGGACACGTTCCGCACCAGAGTGGTACGGCAACCCTGTCCTGGAAATCATGTTGTTAGACAACGGTGAACCTTCGAACTATGAAGAAGCAATGGCGGGCCCAGATTCCGACAAATGGCTAGAAGCCATGAAATCCGAGATAGGATCCATGTATGAAAACGAAGTATGGACTTTGACTGACTTGCCCGATGATCGGCGAGCCATAGAAAATAAATGGATCTTTAAGAAGAAGACAGACGCGGATGGTAATGTGACCATCTATAAAGCTCTACTTGTCGCTAAGGGTTATCGACAAGTTCAAGGGGTTGACTACGATGAGACTTTCTCACCCGTAGCGAAGCTGAAGTCCGTCCGAATCATGTTAGCAATTGCCGCATTCTATGATTATGAGATATGGCAAATGGACGTCAAAACGGCATTCCTTAACGGCTTCCTTAAGGAAGAATTGTATATAATACAGCCGGAAGGTTTTGTCGATCCTAAGAGTGCTGACAAAGTATGCAAGCTCCAGCGCTCAATCTATGGGCTGGTGCAAGCATCTCGGAGTTGGAACAGTCGCTTTGATGAGTTGATCAAAGCGTTTGGGTTTACACAGACTTATGGAGAAGCCTGTGTTTACAAGAAAGTGAGTGGGAGCTCTGTAGCATTTCTCATATTATATGTGGATGACATACTATTGATGGGAAATGATATAGAATTCTTGGAAAGTATAAAGGCCTATTTGAATAAGTGTTTTTCAATGAAGGACATTGGAGAAGCTGCTTATATATTAGGCATCAAGATCTATAGAGATAGATCAAGACGCCTCATTGGTCTTTCACAGAGTATGTACCTTGACAAAATATTGAAGAAGTTCAATATGGATCAGTCCAAGAAGGGGTTCTTGCCTGTATTGCAAGGTGTGCAATTGAGCACGGCTCAATGCCCGACCACGGCAGAAGATAGAGAAAAGATGATTGTCATCCCCTATGCCTCGGCCATAGGGTCTATTATGTATGCCATGCTGTGTACCAGACCTGATTTAAACCTTGCCGAAAGTTTGGTAGGAAGGTACCAAAGTAATCCCGGCATGGAATACTGGACAGCGGTCAAGAATATCCTGAAGTACCTGAAAAGGACTAAGGATATGTTTCTCGTTTATGGAGGTGACGAAGAGCTCGTCGTAAAGGGTTACGTCGATGCTAGCTACGACACAGATCTGGATGACTCTAAGTCACAAACCGGATACGTGTATGTTTTGAATGGAGGGGCAGTAAGCTGGTGCAGTTGCAAGCAAAGCGTGGTGGCGGGATCTACATGTGAAGCGGAGTACATGGCGGCCTCAGAGGCAGCGCAAGAAGCAATCTGGATGAAGGAGTTCATTACCGACCTAGGGGTGATTCCCAATGCGTCGGGCCCGATGACTCTCTTCTGTGACAACACTGGAGCTATTGCCCTTGCCAAGGAGCCCAGGTTTCACAGGAAGACCAGGCATATCAAGCGTCGCTTCAACTCCATTCGTGAAAGTGTTCAAAATGGAGACATAGATATTTGTAAAGTACATATGGACCTGAATGTAGCAGATCCGTTGACTAAACCTCTCCCTAGAGCAAAACATGATCAACACCAGAACTCTATGGGTGTTCGATTCATCACAATGCAACTAGATTATTCACTCTAGTGCAAGTGGGAGACTGTTGGAAATATGCCCTAGAGGCAATAATAAAATGGTTATTATTATATTTCCTTGTTCATGATAATTGTCTATTGTTCATGCTATAATTGTGTTATCCGGAAAACGTAATACATGTGTGAATACATAGACCACAACGTGTCCCTGGTAAGCCTCTATTTGACTAGCTCGTTGATCAACAGATAGTCATGGTTTCCTGACTATGGACATTGGATGTCATTGATAACGGGATCACATCATTAGGAGAATGATGTGATGGACAAGACCCAATCCTAAGCATAACACAAAGATCGTGTAGTTCGTTTGCTAGAGCTTTTCCAATTGTCAAGTATCATTTCCTTAGACCATGAGATTGTGCAACTCCCGGATACAGTAGGAGTGCTTTGGGTGTTCCAAACGTCACAACGTAACTGGGTGGCTATAAAGGTGCACTACGGGTATCTCCGAAAGTGTCTGTTGGGTTGGCACGAATCGAGACTGGGATTTGTCACTCCGTGTGACGGAGAGGTATCTCTGGGCCCACTCGGTAATGCATCATCATAATGAGCTCAAGGTGACTAAGGAGTTAGCCACGGGATCATGCATTACGGTACGAGTAAAGAGACTTGCCGGTAACGAGATTGAACAAGGTATTGGGATACCGACGATCGAATCTCGGGCAAGTAACATACCAATTGACAAAGGGAATTGTATACGGGATTGATTGAATCCTCGACATCGTGGTTCATCCGATGAGATCATCGTGGAACATGTGGGAGCCAACATGGGTATCCAGATCCCGCTGTTGGTTATTGACCAGAGAGGCATCTCGGTCATGTCTGCATGTCTCCCGAACCCGTAGGGTCTACACACTTAAGGTTCGGTGACGCTAGGGTTGTAGAGATATTAGTATGCGGAAACACGAAAGTTGTTCGGAGTCCCGGATGAGATCCCGGACGTCACGAGGAGTTCCGGAATGGTTCGGAGGTGAAGAATTCTATATAGGAAGTCCAGTTTCGGCCACCGGGAAAGTTTCGGGGGTTATCGGTATTGTACCGGGACCACCGGAAGGGTCCCGGGAGTCCACCGGGTGGGGCCACCTATCCCGGAGGGCCCCATGGGCTGAAGTGGGAGGGGAACCAGCCCCTGGTGGGCTGGTTCGCCCCCCATGGGCCTCCCCCTGCGCCTAGGGTTGGAAACCCTCGGGGTGGGGGCGCCCCACCTGGCTTGGGGGGCAAGTTCCCCCCCCCTTGGCCGCCGCCCCCCATGCAGATGGGATCCCCAGGGCCGGCACCCCCCAGGGGGCCTATATATAGTGGGTGGGAGGGCAGCAGTACCCTAGCCCCTGGCGCCTCCCTCTCCCTCCCGTGACACCTCTCCCTCCCGCTTGCGCTTGGCGAAGCCCTGCCGGGATCCCCGCTACTTCCACCACCACGCCGTCGGGCTGCTGGATCTCCATCAACCTCTCCTTTCCCCTTGCTGGATCAAGAAGGAGGAGACGTCGCTGCTCCGTACGTGTGTTGAACGCAGAGGTGCCGTCCGTTCGGCGCTCGGTCATCGGTGATTTGGATCACGGCGAGTACGACTCCATCAACCCCGTTCACTTGAACGCTTCCGCTCGCGATCTACAAGGGTATGTAGTGCACTCCTTCCCTCTCGTTGCTAGTAAACTCCATAGATGGATCTTGGTGATGCGTAGAAAATTTTAAAATTCTGCTACGATCCCCAACATGTGTGTGTGTGTGTGTGTTTGAGATAGAAGCCAGTCGATAGATTAGTATCAAAATTGAGGTGTCACCCTACTCCTTCGGTGTCGGGAAGTGTGTGTGTGTGGGTGGGTGGGGGGTGCAGTGACACTTACATATCTCTACTCTTATAAAAAATAGAGTTGGTGATGATGGTGTTCCTGCCATCCTGCAATATAGGCCATCCAATTTATATCTGACGGATAGGAAGGAAACTATGGAAATTTTGCAAAAAGATACCCACACCCCTCTCCACATTTGCAAATAAGGCATTCCCTCGTTCATCCTTTTCTCCCACAAGATAAACTACTCATACAAATGCATCTTGATGTTCCGTGCAACGCATGTGCATCTTGCTAGTAAGGAGAAGGAGTTTGTGTGACCCATATCTATATTAAGGGATAGGTAGATAGGATGTGTGCGAGGCATACTTAAAGCATCACGGAAATAAACAAACGGTGTGCATGCAAGTGCCGGAAAAATGAAGCGATAAACAATGTCTACGCGCGTGTGTGTGTGTTTGTGTATGTGTGTGTGTGAGAGAGAGAGAGAGCAAAATCTCAAAACAAAAGGTGCTCTGCTGGAATCCCATTGTACGTATTCATATGGTTCCAGAACTTGAGTTAACCTTAGGCATATGTGTGAGAGACATAATTATCCTTTGAGACATTAGTGGCTGTGGGTGGGCGGAATTAAAGGGGTGGGCGTGTTCGACAGAGAGAGCGTGTGTGTTTCTGTGTGAGAGACTTGTAGGACGGGGTAGAAAGATGAATTCTAACCTTGACGGAGGGAGAGAAATACACGAAGTGCGCGTGTGTGATTCCGATGCCCACGGGGAAATGAGGTATGTATGCGTGTGAGAGATATTGCACAATTCATTCACGTATCACTATCTAGCGATCGTGGACGTGCATCGCTTGAACATAAATCAATATCTACTTCATATCGTGACCAAAGGTACAATATCGATTCAACGCTATAAAGATTGGACACTCACATATCACATTTTTTCTATCTAAATAAACCTTTTCAATTGTGCATGCCAAAGTTACAGTGATCGATGTTTCTTCAAACAACCAATGTAGCTATCATGTACATGCACCATTGTTATTCTTGCATTCAAATTCATTAGTCTTGGATGATTTAAGGTTCTATTATGAAGTAATATATGTAATATTCATATATGAATTCAACGGGTACGTAATTTATGAAATGGAGGCTATGTAATCATATGAGGTAACACTTTTAAGTAGCGGACTACAATATCCATTTCTTTTGTGGGACTACAATATCCATTTCTTTTTGTGCGCCTCTACACTAACACGTCAATGCATTATGTTTAAAGTAAACAACCAATGGCACTAAATTATCTATTTACACGAGAAATACATAGGTTGAGCGTTTGATCCCTTTTTTTGTGAACGCGCCTCTACACCCGTACGATTGGCCGCGCCCGTGTGAACGTCCAAGTTATCGGCGCATCATCCCGAGTTATTGTCTTTTTTTCTAGGGTGTACTTCACACCAGTTATTAATTAACTGCTGACGCGTGCCCCGTGTACACAGTCTCGCATGACCTTCCCGCTAGCACGGTCCAAAATTAGTTGAAACTGGATACGAACAATCCCGCGGGCGGAAAAATCTCCCGCATCCTTCTAAAATTTCCACCACCTAGTCTTTAGCATGTGAAATTCCCCTTTTGTCCTTGGTGCACGGAGAACAACAGTAACAATACCGCCCTCATCTACATAATAGGCCGGGGCTGCTTTGGTAACTTCCGGTC
>NC_057799.1:522002032-522042001 GCF_018294505.1 Triticum aestivum | reverse complement strand
CGCGCGCAAGAACGACAAACTCCACAGCACTAGAGCATCTTACATCACGCCGTCCGTACTTCATCGGCCTTTCTACCGCTCCCCTCTTGAAACCCTAGACTGCTCATCCACCGGCGTACCAGAGCCCATTCACTGCCAGCGGCGTCCACCTCGCCGGATCTGCTTCTGCGGCCACATCTACCCCTCCCACCTCCACTAGAAACAAGTAGACTGCTCATCCACCACTGTACCACAGCCCATTCAGTGCCGGCCTTGTCCACGGTGCCGGATCTACTTCGCCGGTACTCTCATCAACCACAGCGCATCTGCAGCGGCTCATTCGTACTTCCCACCGGAGATGCTTCGTCCACACCCCCCCGGAGCTTCCCCACCGACGGCCTCTGATCCTCTTTGCCGACAGCTTCCTCAACCCTACCGGAGCCGCTTCGCCGACACCATATTCAACCCTACCGGAGTAGCTTCGCCTATACCATTCTCAACCCTACCGGGGCTGCTTTGCCAACTCACAAGTCCACGGCTACAGATCCGCTTCGTTGCACCCTCATCCGACCTACCGGAGCAGCTTCTGATGCCCCGTCCACGGCCGCATATCCGCATCATCAACACCATCCTTAACCCAACCACCGGATCAGCTTCACTGACGCCCCCGTCCACGACCATAGATCCGCTTCGCCCACACCGTAGTCCACCCTACCGGAGCCACTCCACAAACACCCTGCTCGACGGTTCTAGATCTCCTTACCGGACCCCGACAGCTAGTGCAGCGTCATCACCCTTGACGTTTCTAACCTGAATCCCACCATCTGGCAAGATGCCAAGCACCCGCCACGGCCTAGGTACTTGTCACCTTTAAACCCATCCAGCATCACCTGCCCGATGTACTTCAAATATACTAACAGGTCGTTGTTACCTATTATGCAGCTGGCAAAAACTGCAAGGACGATGTTTCTTCTGGATCTAACATCTTGGCCAACCAAGATCCTGGACTGAGGCATTGCTATGATCTTGTAAGTGTGTTTCTCTCTCTCTTGTATTATTGTGTGCCTGCCGGCGTGCTTTGCTAGGATTTTCGACCAGTAATCCCTTTGTGCAGACAATGATTTCTACTACTGGCTGCTAAATTAGATATGTAGATGTCATACATGATACTAGCTCGTACCTCAGCTCCTAAATATAAGTCTTTCTAGAGATTCCACTATAGGCTACATACGGAGCAAAATGAGTGAATCTACACTTGAAAATGCATCTATATACATCTGTATGTGGTCCATACTAGAATCTCTACAAAGACATATATTTAGGAACAAAGGCAGTACATTACACAAAATCGTAGGTGGCGTGTAGGAATTCCAGTGCACTACATTAGGCTCCCTTAGAGTGTCTGCTAGTCCAGCACACAGAGTCATGGCTAGTTTATGCTACGCACACAATCATTAATTGGTGGTTTAAATATGCGCAAGGGATATGCAATGTATTATCATGTAGAGATGTCTGAAATTAGCCGTGTCAACTTGCAGATAGGGTTACACAATGAAAAAGTACAAGATGTATGTGGCAATTTCATGGAACATCGCAAAAAAGGAGAGGCAGCAGTGAGCCTATGCAGTGTGCTATGGTAGGTCACTCCTCCATTGCAATCATCGTGACATGTTATTTGTATGTCAGTTCTATTGGCTAAGTTTCTTAGGAATAGTTATTACGAGTTATCCTAAGAAAATAAGCACCTGTGAATATAAGCTCCAGATAATAAGCCAAGCAGTTCTTCTCATTGCCTTCCTTTTCAGCTTATCTTTGGTATGATCAGTGAAAATTCTAGATTGCATTATATTTTTTCATTTTGCTGCCCATATGAAAATTAATTTGACTTGCAAACATCACAAATTGAACCCAGTGCAGTAATTAATATGATAGGAAAACAAACCATCACTATTTGTTCAAAATGCAAATACAAAGATACCATCTACTTGGCACAATCTACTTTGGTCAATGTCTTCCATAGAGATCCCATTGCCTAATTTAAATGAAGAACACATGACCCACATTTAAATGAAGAACAATTATTTATTGAAATTCGATGGTCCAAGTGGCTGGTTATTATCATAGGAGGAAACAGCCTTCTGTTCGATCGCGTACGGTCGATACGGGGTCCTGCTCATCGGGAAGGGTCTAGCGTACCGCAAAATGGAGGAAACAGACTTTTGTCTGAGTGCCTACGGTCGAAACAGGGTCCTGTTGATCGGGAGGGGTGTGGCGTACCGCAAAACGGAGGAACCAGACTTCTGTTGGAGCGCCTACGGTGAAATGAGGTCCTGTTCATCCACCGTCTACAGCCTCGCTCCAGCCTCCATGGGCTACTGTTCATCCACCGTCGACCTCCTCCAGCCTCCACCAACTACTGTCCATCCAGCCTCCACCGGCTACTGTTCATAGAGCCTCCAACGGGTCCTATTCATCCACCCAACCGGCTGGGGTGCAGTGACCTCCTCAGGGTCTGGTTCATCCAGCGGCAATGGCCTACTACCACGGGGTCATGTTCATCCAACCCCCACCGGGAACTGTTCATCCACAGCCAACCAACCGGCTCGACTCACCACGTCTCGACTCGTTCTACGTACCGCGTGCACGGTAGCAATGATCACTGTTCATCGAGAGGCAACCCAACACCGGCTGTACGGGGGCTCGATCGGCTTCAGTAAGCAGCAGTAGTGATCGATCACTCGGTTCGGTTAGTAGCAGCAGCGAAGGAATCGCTCAGGTTCAGTCAACATCGAATGAATCGCTCGGGTTCAGTTAACAGCCAAGGGATCGATCGCTCGGGTTCAGTAACGTGCGATCGCTCGGGTTCAGTTAACAGCCAAGGGATCGATCGCTCGGGTTCAGTAACGTGCGATCGCTCGGGTTCAGTTAGCCAACGCCTCGCACACACGCGCGTACACGAGAGAAACACGCAAACCACAGTGCATCGCTCGGCCCCGACCACCCATCGTAACCGGGAACTCCCTGATATTTTCCTCGCCCTCGCTTCTACCATGATTTTTTCCATCATGGACAGCCCAAAGAATGTCATGCAACTACGTCTCCGACCTGCCCAGGACGAAAAGCCCATTTTCTGTCATGATTTTTTGTCATAGAAGTAGGAGCCCACCACATCTACGATGATACCGAGTTTTGTCACAAGTATCGTCAGAGAAGTGTCATAAGCATGACAGGAAAAAAATCCATTAGGCCCAAAATGTCACGGATGTGTCTTTTTTTGTAGTGCTTGATTGTGTTGGCTCGATGAAGACTAGTAGATTGCTCCCCCATACTCCACTATGGGTGAGCTGTTGGGGAACGTAGTATTTAAAAAAATTTACCTATGATCACGCAAGATCTATCTAGGATAAGCATAGCAACGAGCGGGGAGAGTGTGTCCACGTACCCTCGTAGACCGAAAGCGGAAGCGTTTAGTGCGGTTGATGTAGTCGAACGTCTTCGCGATCCAACCGATCCAAGCACTGAAAGTACGGAACCTCCGTGTTTAGCACACGTTTAGCTCAGCGACATCCCTCAAACTCTTGATCCAGTAGAGGTCGAGGGAGAGTTCCGTCAGCACGACGATGTGGTGACGGTGATGATGAAGTTACTAGCGCAGGACTTCGCCTAAGCACTACGACGATATGACCGAGGTGTGTAACTATGGAGGGGGGCACCGCACACGGCTAAAAGATTGTCTGTTGTGCTATTGGGGTGCCCCTGGCCACGTATATAAAGGAGGGAGGAAGAGGAGGCCGGCCTAGGAGGGGCGCGCCTATAGGGGGAGTCCAACTAGGATTCCCAATCCTAGTTGGAGTCCCCTTCCTTTTCCAAGAAGGGAGAGAGGGAAGGAGTAGGAGAGGGAGAAGGAAAGAGAGGGGGGCGCCGCCCCCTCCCTAGTCCAATTCGGACTTGCCATGGGGGGGTGCGCGGCCACCCCTTGAGGCCCTTCTCTCCTTTCCCGTATGGCCCATTAAAGCCCACTACTTCCCCCGGCGAATTCCCGTAACTCTCCGGTACTCCGGAAATACCTGAATCACTCGGAAACTTTTTGATGTCCGACTATAGCCTTCCAATATATCGATCTTTACGTCTCGACCATTTTGAGACTCCTCGTCATGTCTGTGATCTCATCCGGGACTCTGAACAATCTTCGGTACATCAAATCACATAACTCATAATACAATTCATCATCGAACGTTAAGCGTGCGGACCCTACGGGTTCGAGAACTATGTAGACATGACCGAGACACATCTCTGGTCAATAAACAATAGCAGAACCTGGATGCTCATATTGGTCCTACATATTCTATGAAGATCTTTATCGGTCAAACCGCGTAACAACATACGTTGTTCCCTTTGTCATCGATATGTTACTTTCCCGAGATTCGATCATCGGTATCATCATGCCTAGTTCAATCTCGTTACTGCCAAGTCTCTTTACTCGTTCCGTAATGCATCATCCCGCAACTAACTCATTAGTCACATTGCTTGCAAGGCCTATAGTGATGTGCATTACCGAGAGGGCCCAGAGATACCTCTCTGATACACGGAGTGACAAATCCTAATCTTGATCTATGCCAACCCAACAAACACCTTCGGAGACACCTGTAGAGCATCTTTATAATCACCCAGTTACGTTGTGACGTTTGATAGCACACAAGGTGTTTCTCCGGTATTCGGGAGTTGCATAATCTCATAGTCAGAGGAACATGTATAAGTCATGAAGAAAGCAATAGCAATAAAACTAAACGATCATTTATGCTAAGCTAACGGATGGGTCTTGTCCATCACATCATTCTCCTAATGATGTGACCCCGTTCATCAAATGACAACACATGTCTATGGTTAGGAAACTTAACCATCTTTGATTAACGAGCTAGTCTAGTAGAGGCATACTAGGGACACTTTGTTTTGTCTATGTATTCACACATGTATCAAGTTTCCGGTTAATACAATTCTAGCATGAATAATAAACATTTATCATGATATAAGGAAATATAAATAACAACTTTATAATTGCCTCTAGGGCATATTTCCTTCAGTCTCCCACTTGCACTAGAGTCAATAATCTAGTTCACATCGCCATGTGATTTAACACCAATAGTCCACATCACCATGTGATTAGTTCACATCGCCATGTGACTAATACCCAAAGGGTTTTACTGGAGTCAATAATCTAGTTCACATCGCTATGTGATTAACACCCAAAGAGTACTAACGTGTGATCATGTTTTGCTTGTGAGAGAAGCTTAGTCAATGGGCATGTCACATTCAGAGTCGTATGTATTTTGCAAATATTTTATGTCTACAATGCTCTTCATGGAGCTACTCTAGCTAATTGCTCCCACTTTCAATATGTATCCAGATTGAGACACCGAGTCATCCGGATCGGTGTAAAGGCTTGCATCGGCGTAACTCTTTACGATGAACCCTTTATCACCTCCATAACCGAGAAATATCTCCTTAGTCTTCTAAGGATAATTTTGACCGCTGTCCAGTGATCCACTCCTGGATCACTATTGTACCCTCTTGCCAAACTCATGGCGAGGTACACAATAGGTTGGGTACACGGCATAGCATACTTTATAGAACCTATGACTGAGGCATAGGGAATGACTTTCATTCTCTTTCTATTTTCTGTCGTGGTCGGGTTTTGAGTCTTACTCAACTTCACACCTTGCAACACAGGCAAGAACTCCTTCTTTGACTGTTCCATTTGGAACTACTTCAAAATCTTATCAAGGTATGTATTCATTGAAAAATCTTATCAAGCGTCTTGATCTATCTCTATAGATCTTGATGCTCAATATGTAAGCAGCTTCACCGAGGTCTTTCTTTGAAAAACTCCTTTCAAACACTCCTTTATGCCTTTCCAGAAAATTCTACATCATTTCCGACAACAATATGTCATTCACATGTACTTATCAGAAAGGATGTAGTGCTCCCTCTCACTTTCTTGTAAATACAGGCTTCACCGCAAGTCTGTATAAAACTATATGCTTTGATCAACTTATCAAAGCATATATTCCAACTCCGAGATGCTTGCACAAGTCCATAAATGGATCGCTGGAGCTTGCACATTTTGTTAGCACCTTTAGGATTGACAAAACCTTCTGGTTGTATCATATACAACTCTTCCTTAATAAATCCATTAAGGAATGCAGTTTTGATATCCATTTGTCAGATTTCATAAAATGTGGCAATTGCTAACATGATTTGGACAGACTTTAAGCATCGATACGAGTGAGAAAATCTTATCGTAGTCAACATCTTGAATTTGTCAAAAACCCTTTTCGACAAGTCGAGCTTTGTAGATAGTAACACTACTATCAGCGTCTGTCTTCCTCTTGAAGATCCATTTATTCTCAATGGCTTGCTGATCATCGGGCAAGTCCACCAAAGTCCACACTTTGTTCTCATACATGGATTCTATCTCAGATTTCATGGCCTCAAGCCATCTGTCGGAATCTGGGCTCATCATCTCTTCCTCATAGTTCGTAGGTTCATCATGGTCTAGCAACATGACTCCCAGAATAGGATTACCGTACCACTCTGGTGCGGAACATATTCTGTTTGACCTACGAGGTTCGGTAGTAACTTGATCTGAAGTTTCATGATCATTATCATTAACTTCCTCACTAATTGGTGTAGGCATCACTGGAACGGATTTCTGTGATGAACTACTTTCCAATTTGGGAGAAGGTATGATTACCTCATCAAGTTCTACTTTCCTCCCACTCACTTCTTTCGAGAGAGACTCCTTCTCTAGAAAGGATCCAGTCTTAGCAACAAAGATCTTGCCTTCGGGTCTGTGATAGAAGGTGTACCCAACGGTTTCTTTTGGGTATCCTATGAAGACACATTTCTCCTATTTGGGTTCGAGCTTATCAGGTTGAAGCTTTTTCACATAAGCATCGCAGCCCCAAACTTTAAGAAACGACAGCTTAGGTTTCTTGCCAAACCATAGTTCATATGGTGTCGTCTCAACGGATTTAGACGGTGCCCTTTTCAATGTGAATGCAGCTGTCTCTAATGCATAACCCCAAAACGATAGTGGTAAATCGGTAAGAGACATCATAGATCGCACCATATCTAATAAAGTACGGTTATGACGTTCGGACACACCATTATGATGTGGTGTTCCCGGTGGCGTGAGTTGCGAAACCATTCTGCATTGTTTCAAATGAAGACCAAACTCATAACTCGAATATTCACCTCCACGATCAGATCGTAGAAACTTTATTTTCTTGTTAGCACACTTTTTCAGGTAATACACTGTAGGACTAATATAGTTAGTGTAAATAATAACTTTCCTTAGTAATAACTGTGCATTCATAATTGTGTGGACTGTTGTTGACTACTACTTGCTGCAGGTCAAAGTGAACAAGACAGCTCACATATGCCCAAGTGTTACAAGGAGGCAAAGGCTCAGGTCTGCAAAGAGTAGGTGGGTGGCAGATGCTGTGAAGAACTGGGTGAGGGAGAACTCAAATATTTCAGTGCCAACTCTGCAGACAGACTTGAAAAAGAAGTATGGGGTGCAGCTCCCTTACATGAGAGTTTTTTATGGTAAGAAAATGGCACTGGATAACATCAATGGTAAATGGACTATTTCATTCCAACTCTTGTATACTTTCAAAGCTAAAGTAGAAAAGGCATCTCCTGGTAGTGTGGTTAATATTGATAGACACACTGTAGAGTTTAAACTCAATGCAAAGAAAAGGTACAAAGAGTGCTTTAGGGGAGTTTTTGTATCATTTAAGGCCTCTTGGCAAGGTTTTCTAGCTGGCTGTAGACCATATCTAGCAGTAGATGCAACAACATTAAATGGAAGGTTTAGAGGACAGCTTGTTAGTGCTTGTGATGTAGATGCATGCAACTGGATCTTTCCAGTTGCATATGGAGTGCTAGAGACAGAGAACATTGAGAGTTGGACTTGGTTTTTCCAGAATTGTGTGCTCTAGTTCAAAACAGGGCCCCTGGTAGACCTAGAAAGACTAGGATTAGGGCAAAGTCAGAAGGAAAATGACTTGTGGGTGGGAGAAAGAAATTCCCTAGATGTGGCAGACTTGGTCACCATGGCAATAAGTGCAAAGAGTCAATTGACCCAGCTTTTGGAGAAGAGGATGAGCACTGGGGTGCTGACAATGCACCTGAACACAATGATGTACTATCTGATACAGATGAACCTGTAGCAACAAATGAGGATGATGCAGTAGAAGAAACAGAAGCACAAGCAGTTCTTGAAGATGATGCACCAGTTCCTGTAAGTGATGCACCAACTGTAGCAAGTGCTGCAGGAACTACTCTGAGGTAACCTGCTATTATAACTACAACTAATTGATTTATCTATCAAATTACTTCATTATTAACTAATAAAAGCTTGTGTTGTTACTTTTCAGCCCAAGGAAAATTACAAAAGGCAAGCAGATAGAGGTGACAACCCTCTTTCACCAAAGAAGAAGTCGAAAGGTGATACGCTCACGACTGGTGGTTCTGTAACTTGAAGCAACCATCTTAGCAGGTCTGCCTCTCCTAAGAAGGTGCCAGCTGATGCTAGGAGAACTAGGAGCAAGTCCAGGCTCTCTTCTAATCCTGCATGCAACACTAGGAGCAAGAGGGGAAACTTGCTGTGAACACTGTGTGATCATGTCATTTGAGTCATGTTTGAACTATGTAGCAGAAGCTTTGAACCATCTGTTTGTTTTAACTATTTAGTTGATGTTGTTGTGTGAACTATGTAATGGATCATGTTGTCTCATGTTGCTGTGTGAACCTATGTAATGGATCATGTTGTCTCATGTTACTGTTGTCATACCTTGTTGTTGATGTTGGCATTTTGTTGGTATTATTTGGAATTGATCCTGGTCATAACTTGCTGTTGTTCATCATTGATGTTGATCCTATTATACATTGTTGGTATCTTGAGTGACCACAATGATGCATTATCATTAATCATTGATGTTGTTGATCACTTCCTCCGACACGTATTACTTGTCGCTCAAATGGATGTCGATCATGTTTCGTTGGGACCATTTGATCGACGAGTAATATGGATTGGAGAGGTACAAACAAAAAAAGAAGACAGAGAGAGATCACAAGATCCAACTAATGCTTTTCAATTACTTTGTCTTTCCAAAAGATGCATAGCATCAAAGTTACACAACCAGGAACAACTCACATCATGAAAAAGTTCACAACATCAAGCTAATTTCTACTCAGTGCCAAACTAGCTTATTTTCACTGACTAATATGCATTCTTTGAACCAAACAAATATGATAGAATGCATATGCCAACAATTATCATCAGAAATGCCCATGTTTCCATCTGATCATGCTTCTTCTGCAACTGTAACTTTAACTTCTTCTTTTTCTCTCTGAGATGTGTCACCCTCTTCTCTAAACGATGAGCTTTGAGCCAACTTGCTTCTAGTCCATCATGTAGTGTCTCAAATGCACGCCCAACAAGATCTGGAGGAGGAGGGTCAACCCACACAGCCCATTCACATTCATCAGGAAGCTGCAACATAAAAAATATCGTCAAAATGCGATCTTGGCACCAATTTGTTGCAAAGCAGATACAATCTAGCAAATTACATCAAGTGGGCATCCAAGAAAACGTCTCCCCGTGCTTGCTCCTCCCCAGGCGACACGTCAAGAGGGAACGAGCCCGTGCCCCGGGCACCGATGCTTGGAAAGCTTCTCAAGGCCGCAATAACTCGGATCCGGCATGTAGAACTCGGAGGAGAACTGCACTATGCCGACCCCATCGACCTACGAGAGAGAAAATCCCCAATTTTAGCTCAAACCCTAACAAGAAATCCGCGGGCGCACACAAATCAGAGAAGAATAACTTACCTCCGTGGTGACAGAAGAGCTTGCGGACGACATGCGTGAGGTGCACATCCACGCGGCCTCACTGCCTGAGCTCCAGAACGATGCCGTTCGTGCGCCGCTGGTGAATCACCTTGCTCCAGTCTGTGCATGGTCGTGAGGTAGAAGAAACAGAGAGAGCGAGTGGATAACGTTTTGATACGGGCCCACATGTAAGAACCAAGGGGAAAATGTCCAACAGACGCCCAGTTACCGGTCAAAGACCATTGACCCGACGGAAACGGCCCGGAGGGGGATATCTGTAAGGGCCACAGACGGAAGAGGGGTATTTTTTAGCATACCTGAAAAGTAGGGGCAAATCCCAGGTGGTGGCTCAAGTTAGGGGGAGAAATGGAATTGTCCCTAGAAAATAACGATACCCGCCACGAGCATCAGCACTCATCGGACCGCATACATCAGTATGTATTATTTCCAATAAGTCAGTTGCTCGCTCCATTGTTCCGGAGAACGGAGTCTTAGTCATCTTGCCCATGAGGCATGGTTCGCAAGCATCAAGTGATTCATAATCAAGTGATTCCAAAAGTCCATCAGCATGGAGTTTCTTCATGCGCTTTACACCAATATGACCTAAACGGCAGTGCCACATATAAGTTGCACTATCATTATTAACTTTGCATCTTTTGGCTTCAATATTATGAATATGTGTATCACTATGATCGAGATTCAACAAACCATTTATATTGAGTGTATGACAATAGAAGGTTTTATTCATGTAAATAGAACAACAATTATTCTTTGACTTAAATGATTAACCGTATTGCAATAAACATGATCCAATCATATTCATGCTCAACGCAAACACCAAATAACATTTATTTTAGGTTCAACACTAATCCCGAAGGTAAAGAGAGTGTGCGATGGTGATCTTATCAACCTTGGAATCACTTCCAACTCACATCATCACCTCGCCCTTAACTAGTCTCTATTTATTTTGCAACTCCCGTTTCGAGTTACTACTCTTAGCAACTGAACCAGTATCAAATACCGAGGGGTTGCTATAAACACTAGTAAAGCACACATCAATAACATGTATATCAAATATACCTTTGTTCACTTTGCCATCCTTCTTATCCGCCAAGTATCTAGGGCAGTTCCACTTCCAGTGACCATTTCCTTTGTAGTAGAAGCACTCAGTTTCAGGCTTGGGTCTATCTTTGGGCTTCTTCATGGGAGTGGCAACTTGCTTGCCATTCTTCTTGAAGTTCCCTTTCTTTCCCTTGCCCTTTTACTTGAAACTGGTAGTTTTGTCAACCATCAACATTTGATGCTTATCTTGATTTCTACCTTCATCGATTTCAGCATCACGAAGAGCTCGAGAATCATTTTCGTCATCCCTTGCATATTATAGTTCATCACGAAGTTCCAGTAACTTGGTCATAGTGACTAGAGAACTCTGTCAATCACTATTTTATCTGGAAGATTAACTCCCACTTGATTCAAGCGATTGTAGTACTCAGACAATCTGAGCACATGCTCACTGGTTGAGCTATTCTCCTCCATCTTGTAGGCAAAGTACTTGTTAGAGGTCTCATGCCTCTCGACTCGGGCATGAGTCTGAAATACCAATTTTAACTCTTGGAACATCTTATATGCTCCGTGGCGTTCAAAACATTTATGAAGTCCCGGTTCTAAGCCGTAAAGCATGGTGCACTAAACTATCAAGTAGTTATCATACTGAGCTTGCCAAACGTTCATAACGTCTGCATCTGCTCCTGCAATAGGTCCGTCACCTAGTGGTGCATCAAGGACATAATTCTTCTATGCAGCAATGAGGACAATCCTCAGATCACGGACCTGGTCCGCATCATTGCTACTATCATCTTTCAACATAGTTTTTCTCTAGGAACATTCTACATCGCGGGCTATTGATCTACAACATAGTTATGCAAATACTATCAGGACTAAGTTCATTATAAATTAAGTTCAATTAATCATATTACTTAATAACTCCCACTTAGATAGACATCCCTCTAGTCATCTAAATGATCACGTGATCCATATCAACTAAACCATGTCCGATCATCACGTGAGATGGAGTAGTTTTCAATGGTGAACATCACTATGTTGATCATATCTACTATATGATTCAAGCTCGACCTTTCGGTCTCAGTGTTCCGAGGCCATATATGCATATGCTAGGCTCGTCAAGTTTAACTCGAGTATTCTGCGTGTGCAAAACTGGCTTGCACCCGTTGTATGTAACGTAGAGCTTATCACACCCGATCATCACGTGGTGTCTCAGCATGAAGAATTGTCGCAACGGTGCATACTCAGGGAGAACACTTATACCTTGAAATTTTAGTAAGGGATCATCTTATACAGCTACCGTCGTACTGAGCAAAATAAGATGCATAAAAGATAAACATCACATGCAATCAAAATATGTGACATGATATGGCCATCATCATCTTGTGCCTTTGATCTCCATCTCCAAAGTACCGTCATGATCTCCATTGTCACCGGCATGACACCATGATCTCCATCATCTTGATCTCTATCAACGTGTCGTCACATGGTCGTCTCGCCAACTATTGCTTTTTGCAACTATTGCTATCACATAGCGATAAAGTAAAGCAATTACATGGCGCTTGCATCTTATGCAATAAAGAGATAACCATAAGGCTTCTGCCAGTTGCCGATAACTTTACATAACATGATCATCTCATATAATAATTTATGTCTCATCACGTCTTGACCATATCACATCACAACATGCCCTGCAAAAACAAGTTAGACGTCCTCTACTTTGTTGTTGCAAGTTTTACGTGGCTGCTACGGGCTTCTAGCAAGAACCGTTCTTACCTACACATCAAAACCACAACGATTTTTCGTCAAGTGTGCTATTTTAACCTTCAACAAGGACCAGGCGTAGTCACACTCGATTCACTAAAGTTGGAGAAACAGACACCCACTAGCCACCTGTGTGCGAAGCACGTCGGTAGAACCAGCCTCACGTAAGCGTACGCGTAATGTCGGTCTGGTACGCTTCATCCAACAGTACCGCCGAATCAAAGTATGACATACTGGTAAGCAGTATGACTATTATCGCCCACAACTCTTTGTGTCCTACTCGTGCATATAACATCTACGCATAGACCTGGCTCGGATGCCACTGTTAGGGAACGTAGTATTTCAAGAAAATATTACCTAAGATCACGCAAGATCTATCTAGGAGAAGCATAGCAACGAGCAGGGAGAGCGTGTCCACGTACCCTCGTAGACCGAAAGCGGAAGCGTTTAGTAACATGGTTGATGTAGTCGAACGTCTTCGCGATCCAACCGATCCAAGCACCGAACGTACGGCAACTCCGCGTTCAACACACGCTCAGCTCGGTGACATTCCTCGAACTCTTGATCCAGTTGAGGCCGAGGGAGAGTTCCGTCAGCATGATGGCATGGTGACGGTGATGATGAAGTTACCGGCGCAGGGCTTCGCCTAAGCACTATGACGATATGACCGAGGTGTGTAACTGTGAGGGGGGCACCGCACACGGCTAATAGATTGTCTGTTGTGCTATTGGGGTGCCCCTGGCCATGTATATAAAGGAGGGAGGAAGAGGAGGCCGGCCTAGGAGGGGCGCGCCTATAGGGGGAGTCCAACTAGGATTCCCAATCCTAGTTGGAGTCCCCTTCCTTTTCCAAGAGGGGAGAGATGGAAGGAGTAGGAGAGGGAGAAGGAAAGAGAGGGGGACGCCGCCCCCTCCCTAGTCCAACTCGGACTTGCCATGGGGGGAGCGCAACCACCCCTTGAGGCCCTTCTCTCCTTTCCCGTATGGCCCATTAAGGCCCACTACTTCCCCCGGCGAATTCCCGTAACTCTGCGGTACTCTGAAAAATACCTGAATCACTCGGAACCTTCCCGATGTCCGAATATAGCCTTCCAATATATCGATCCTTACGTCTCGACCATTTCGAGACTCCTCGTCATGTCCGTGATCTCATCCTAGACTCCGGACAACCTTCGGTACATCATATCACATAACTCATAATACATCGTCATCGAACGTTAAGCGTGCGGACCCTACGGGTTCGAGAACTATGTAGACATGACCGAGACACATCTCTGGTCAATAACCAATAGCGGAACCTGGATGCTCATATTGGCTCCTACATATTCTATGGAGATCTTTATCGGTCAAACCGCATGTAGGGTCAAAAGTATGTCTAGAGGAGGGGTGATTAGACTACTTGACCAAATAAAAATTTAGCCTTTTCCCAATTTTAAGTTTTGGCAGATTTTAACAACTTAGCACAAGTCAAGTAATCAACCTACACATGCAATTCTAAGAGTATAGCAGCAGAATGTGAAACAATTGCATATGAAGGTAAAGGGAGGAGTTTGGAGGGAGCAAACGCAATGTAGACACGGAGATTTTTTATCCGTGGTTCCGATAGGTGGTGCTATCGTATATCCACGTTGATGGAGACTTCAACCCATGAATGGTAACGGTTGCGCGGGTCCATGGAGGGCTCCACCCACGAAGGGTCCATGAAGAAGCAACCTTGTCTATCCCACCATGGCCATCGCCCACGAAGGACTTGCCTCACTAGGGTAGATCTTCACGAAGTAGGCGATCTCCTTGCCCGTACAAACTCCTTGGTTCAACTCCACAATCTTGACGGATACTCCCAAGTGACACCTAGCCAATCTAGGAGACACCACTCTCCAAAAGGTAATAGATGGTGTGTTGATGATGAACTCCTTGCTCTTGTGCTTCAAATGATAGTCTCCCCAACACTCAGCTCTCTCTCATAGGATTGGATTTGGTGGAAAGAGGGTTTGAGTGGAAAGCAACTTGGGGAAGGCTAGAGATCAAGATTTATATGGTTGGAATGGAATGTCTTGACCTCAACACAAGTGTAGGTGGTTCTCTCTCAGAAAATGTATGCTGGAAGTGTAGGCATGTTCTGATGGCTCTCTCCACGAATGAAGAGTGGGTGGAGGGGTATATATAGCCTCCACACAAAATCTAATCATTACACACAAATCACCAAACTCGGTGGGACCGAATCAGTAAACTCGGTCAGACCGATTTAGTTCAAAATGTGAACGTTAGGATTTTCGGTGGGACCGACATGTCAACTCGGTGGGACCGATTCCATTAGGGTTAGGGCAGAACGTAATCTCGGTGAGACCGATTACACAAACTTGGTGGGACCGATTTTGGTAATAAGCAAATAGAGAGTTGGTCAGGCAAACTCGGTGGGACCGATTCGCTCATCTCGGTTAGACCAAAACGTTACGAAGGGGAAACAGAGAGTTTGCATTGCAATCTCGATGGGACCGATCGCTCATCTCGGTTGAACGAAACGTTACGAAGGGAAACAAAGAGGTTTCAATCCCATCTCGGTGAGACCGAGATCCCTATCAGTGAGACCGAATTGACTAGGGTTTGTGGCAGTGGCTATGTCAAGTGAACTCGGTGGTGCTAGATAGGAAATTTCGGTGAGGCCGAGTTTGACTTTTGGTTTGGGACATATGTGGATATGAGAAAGTAGTTGAGGGTTTTGGAGCATATCACTAAGCATTTTGAGCAAGCAAGCCATTAAGCAACACCTCATCCCCTTTTAATAGTATTGGCTTTCCTATGGACTCAATGTGATCTTGGATCACTAAAATAGAAAACATAGAGTCTTGAGCTTGAGCCAACATGTGTCCTTAGCATTTTGAGGGGTCCACTTTCTAATCCATGCCATGCCAAACATTGAGCTTTCCTGAAATATTTATCTTGAAATAGCATTAGCTCAATGAGCTATATGTTGTTAGGAATTACCAAAACCACCCAGGGATAGTTGCACTTTCAATCTCCCCCTTTTTGGTAATTGATGACAACATATAGATCAAAGCTTCGACAAATGATAATAAGATTGAAAAACATCGTCGCTTTGAGAAGTATGTGATAAGCAAGAGCTCCCCCTAAATTTGTGCATTATTTAAAATTTGCTTTTGAATGCAAATGCACAATCGATTAGGATCCTGGGTTACTCTTCCATGTTACATACATCTTGGTGGAGCGCTCAAAATGATAGAAATTAAAAGCATGCACTCATCACCAAGCAAGTGAATGATCATATATGAGATGTAAAAGATAATGTCATCCAAACAAGCATTAAGGTAACATATGATCAATCACATGATCACACAAGTATCTCACAAGGACATAATAAAGTATCTCACACAATAAAAAGTTCAACCAAAGGCAAAGAAGCAAAACACTGTCTCGAAGCCTATGATCTATACATACTTCTCCCCCTTTGGCAACAAGTTACCAAAAAGTTCAAATATGCATAGTGTTATGCGTCTCTCAAGCTTGGTCTTCGGGAGGTGGTGTAGAGAGAACTCCAAGGACGAAGGCATCTGTTGATGTAGTTGGAGCCGGTGGAGTGGCTGCTGGAGGTGGCACTGGAGCTGTAGTTGCTGGTGCTGGCGCTGATGTTGTTGCTCTAGAATCTCTCATTAGCACTGCAGCAGACCTTTGTCCTCTAGGCACTCGCCCAAATGCATCCATAGTTGCCTTGCCTCTCTTCTCTTCTGCTTCCTCTTGAAGCTGCTCAACTGCTGTTTGAATCTCAGTTACCTTCAGATCAAGATCATAAAATTTGGTTTCTATGATCCTCTCCAAGCTCTCCTGGTTTTGAGTCAAGGTGGCCAAGCTCTTCTCAATCCTCAGTGTAGATTGGATCAGATATCCAAGTTGATCTTGCTTGCTCTTCAGGAAAACTTGAGATGCCTCTTCAACACTTCACATCTTGGCAGCTTTCTCAGCCTTTGCTTTGGCTCTCTTCTCCTGTGCTTGAACTGATGATGGTTCCTCCTCATTCGTCACTACAGTGTTGTCTTCAAAATCAGGATGTAAGGGTAGATGCTCCTTGTCCAATAGATATGTTCCTGTGCCCATCTTGGAGTTGATGAACTCCTGAATGTGTGGAGCATACCCACATCTTCTCTTCTGGTCAGCAGCAGTCCTCTTGATCGTTTCTACAATCAAACTCATAACCTTGAACTTCTGAGGGACATCAAATAGCTGTAGCAGGTTGATAGAATGCCCTCTGATCATCTTGTGATCTCCTGACTTGGGTAGCAGAGTGTGCCTAAGGATTGTGTTGATTGTAGGCAGACCAGACAACAAGAAATGTACAGATCCAAGCTTGTGAGTCTCCAAAGCCTTATCTGAGATCTCTTTGTACATGTTTGCCATATGTTGTGGTCCTTCTTCTTGGTGGCATACACATCCAAGTCATCTTCACGTTCCTCAGGGGCATTTATCAGCTTGGCTCATTCCTCAATTGTGGATTGGTACCTAGTACCTTCTGACATCCAAACTATCCTTCCATCTGGATAGAAGTGGGCAGTGGAGTAAAACTGCATGATCAGCTCATCATTCCATTTGGTGAGCTTCTGCCCAACAAATTTGTCAACTCCACATGCCTTGAAGCTGTCATAAACACCTGGATAGTGATCTTCTTCTTCCTTTATGTATTCCCAATCCACCCATCTCATGTCACAGACAATGGGCTTCTTGTCAAGCAAAATAGTTCCATAAAAGTCTTGTTGTTCCTTTGTGTGAAACCTGTAATCAACTGTTGTCCTCCTCCTCACAGCATAAGGATCAGACTGTCTCCACAATCTCAGTCCAACATCCTTTCTGATACGCATGTCTTCAGCTACTAGACGAGCATCATTGTGGTCAGGAATCTTGGGCTTAAACTTCCTCAAAACAAGTGATTCATCATCCTCTTCTTCAGTTTGAGGCACTGGGGCCTTGCTCTTCTCTTCAGCAGGTATACTTCTGGTGTTCCTCTTGGGCTTACTGGGCTTCTGAGCTGGAGCCTTGGGAGCAGACTTGGGCTTTGATGTAGCAGCCCCTATCTTGATAGCATGTCCCATAAGCTTCTGAGCTTTGGGTGCTGGTGCAGCATCCTCTTCCTCTTCCTCTTCCTCTTCTTCAGAGGGATCTCTCATCATGGAGGACTTCCCAATGACTCTGGCAATGGTCTTCTTGACCCTCTCCTTCCTCTTCTTGCCTTCACCACCTTCTTTGGGTTCAAGAGTGAACTCCATTGTCTCTTGAGTAGAGGCTCTGGCCTTAGACATAGGAATTCTCCTTGCTGGTGCCTTCTTATTCAGTCCTGGCTTACTTGCAGCAGTTGTGCCATACTCCTTTTTCAACACCTTCTTCTTGGAGCTTACTTCCTCCTCAGTGGCAACATAATCCTCATCCTCAGATTCTAAGGTTCTCTTCTTCCTAGATCTGGTGGCTGCCTTTGGCAAGTTGCTTAGAGTGCTCCTGCTGCCATCATCAGAAGTGCTAGAGGGATCTGAACCCTCACTCAGCTGCACATGTTCCTCAGACCTGTTCTGACTGTCACTCTGATTAGACATTTCTGCAAACTTACTGACAGCAGACC
This sequence comes from Triticum aestivum, assembly GCF_018294505.1. Classification (NCBI taxonomy): domain Eukaryota; kingdom Viridiplantae; phylum Streptophyta; class Magnoliopsida; order Poales; family Poaceae; genus Triticum; species Triticum aestivum. The sequence continues at coordinate 522,023,680 of NC_057799.1, read as the reverse complement.
CTGTGAATAGATGTAGATGAGGTAGAGTGGATGAGCATCACAAAGTGCAGAGTTTTTTTGCAAAACAGATGACTTAAAAACTTAGTTTTAGTTCTCCACAGAAAGCATTTCAGAAATACCGATTTGTAAACTCGGTGATACCGAAGCAGCTTTTGGAACCTAAACTAGTGAACTCGGTCAGACCGAGTCACAGTTTGGTGGCACCGAGACTGCTGGGGTTTCACAGAGAATCGAACTCGGTCACACCGATTTGCAGTTTTCGGTCAAACCAAAAATCGCAAGTGCTATGGCATAAGCCAAATCGGCGAGACCGATTTCTACAACTCGGTCGGTCCGAGATGGGTTCGGCGGAGACCTAACCCTAAATTTTCAAATCCAATCTAATCTAAAGGATGTTTTCAATGGATAGAGTGTTTGCATACGTGGTGATGATCATGGCAGAGCAATGTGCTACGAATCAGAGTTAAAGGAATAGCACAAAGAGACGAACTCGTACCCTAGTTCGGCGGAGTTCGCTATGGCGGCAACGGAGGGGCAGAATTCCGTTGATGGAGATGGAAACCAGTGGCGGGAGGTCGCTGGCGGCGAGAAGATGATCCGGAGACCCGAGGCGGCAGAGCAGGATACGTGCGGGTTGAGAGGTTTCGAAGAAATTTCCAAAATGTCACCCGTGGGTTTATATATCCCGACCCTGTCGGTGTGGCCAAGTGGAACAACTCGGTGGCACCGAGATGCAGAATTGCAAGCGGTTAGTACAACTCGGTGTGACCGAAAAGTTCAAATCGGTTGCACCGAGATTGAAAACCTAGATCAACTTAGTGATCTCGGTATGACCGAAAAGGATGACTCGGTCGTACCAAAATGCACAAAGAGGTTTCGGAATTTTAAGTCTATGATGAATCGAGGACTCCGAGTGCTCCTCACACAGAGTGGTTCGAATCTGGCTTGATCAAACTTTGTGATGTAGCATGAATAGAGTTTGAGACGAGAAAAGCATAGATAGCTAGAGGGAATTCTTGGGCATTCTTGTCCATCCATTTGGCAAAAGAGAAAAGCCAAACAATCAAAGCAACAAATGGATGTCCTCGAATGAGTAAAATATGCATCCAACATGCTCACACAATAAGATGGCAAATGAAATATGTGACAAAGCATGCACAATCACTCTAGCATCTATCAAGCAATTTGGCGATGACTAGGTCATCTATATATGAGTATATTGACCTAGGAGTCAAATGAGAACATTTGATCATAGGTCATACTCATTGTTTAAGCACAAGTGGGGTTACCACTTTTACATAAAGCATTGTTGAGTTCACATCATTAGAGTTGCTTTATCTCAATTGATTAGAGTAAAGCTCCCCCTAGATGTGATATCCCCCCTAAGAGGGATGAACTAACCTTGGGTTTTGTCGATGATGACTTCATGTAGGTGTTGAAGATGTAGGTGCCCAATGTTGATGTAGATCATTCAGAGCAATCCTTTGGAGTGAGTTGCACTTTCAATACCTACACGGGTTAGTCCCACAAGGAACAAACAAGGATATCCATAGACATAGAGTGACATTCACATGAGATGATGTCTATGAATGCATTAGGTTACCTTGTCCCTTGTCTTACCAACAAGAGGGTTTGTGACTCCTTGAACTAGTGCAAGATATTAAAGTTATTTGCACTTGTCCTTGCCAAGATAATAAGAGTGAAGTATGTTGGCAGAGTCACCCTCAAGAACTCTCTAGTTCTTCTTCTTCGGGATCCACACCATCTTGATGGGAATCCTTCGAGTTATAGTCGTACTTGATGAAGTGGAACTTGATGTAGTCTTGGGAACCCACTTGACCAAGGCCTTTGGAACTTCTTCAAATGCATCAATCTCCTCTTGAAGCTTGTCCTTGCCCTTTAGCTTGTGGTCTTGTGGTGGAAGATCATCTTGAGCTTGTGTTCCTTGGAAAGAAGTAGGATCATACTTCTCTTGTTGAGGAACAAACTTTGTCTTGGGGTATTGATCTTCTTCCCACTCAAATCCATTGGCATTGAACTTTCGTTCAAAACCAACACCTTGATTCTTCCGGTGTCTTCCTTGCTTGCGTATAATTTCCTCAAATTGCTTACTTCCGGCAAGACTCTTGTAAACACCTTTCTCTATAATTCCCTTCAATAAGCTGTTTTCCTGCTCAAGTGTAACTTGGCTAAGAGAATCATTAGTGGAATCAAGAGAACTACTAGAAGCAACAACATTGGATTTAGCATGATTGTTGTTACTACTAGAGGAAGAATCTTTCTTGTTCTTGTTGCTAGATTTAACTTGTGGCATGTAAGTAGACAAGAGTAAACGCTTGGCAATGTAAGAACAACTTTTCTTGCGAAGATCATCATTGATTGCTTTTAAGAACTCATGCTCTTGCTCAAGGTTGAGCTTTTCAAAGCATAGCTTCTCACGAGTCTTTAAAAGTTCTCGATGATCTTCCAAGGTAGTTTCATGAGCTAACTTAAGAGTGTTTAGTTCTTTAGTTAGACGTTCAATCTCCTTCTTATCATCGTCGTTCGTTTTATCTTGATTAACATGATTAATAGCAAGTTCATCATAGTTTTCATAACTAGAATTGTCAACAAGTAAATCATCATCTCCTAGCAAATCATCTTCATCACTATTGAAATCAACATACTCGGGGTGTGTTACCTTTGGACCTTTAGCCATGAAGCATCTTCCAATTCCTTCATTTGGTGAGTCAAATATGTCATAGGAGTTGGTTGACACAAGAGCTAGACCGGCAACACCTTCATCTTGAGTATAATCGGAATCGGAGTGATAACTTGTTTCGGAGTGATGGTCGGAGTCGGAGCCGGATACTCATTCACCAACATGAGCTTGATGTCTTCTTTTTGTGTAGCTCTTTGATGACTTGTCCTTCCTTTCTGAATCCATGCTTCTCCGAGAGGGTCTTCGCTCATAACGATCATCTCTACTCCTTCTCTCTCTAGGTGGTGATTCTTCTCTTCTACTTCTTCTTTTGGGAGAATCTTCTCTTGTTTTTAGGGAGCCGTACACTCATTGGAGTAGTGTCTGGGTCTTCCACAATTGTATCAATTTCGTTCACGACTTGAAGATCTCTTGTCATTGTAGGACCTTGACTTGGAGCTTCTTTCCTTGCTCCTACTCTTGTAGAACTTGTTGAAGTTCTTCACCATTAGGCTCAATTCTTCATTGAAGGTTTGTTTCTCACTTGATGATGTGGGAGCTTCACATGAGGCTTTGTAAGCACCACTTGACTTGTTGTGGAGCTATTCCTTATCCTTAAGTGACATCTCATGAGCACCAATTCTTCCAATGACTTCCGTTGGCTTGAGATCTTTGTAATTGGGCATCATTTGGATCAAAGTGCACACGGTATCATATTTTCCATCCAAGGCTCTTAGGATCTTCTTGATGATGAATCTATCGGTCATCTCTTCACTTCCTAAGCCGGCAATCTCATTTGTGATGAGAGCAAGCCTAGAGTACATTTCAGCGACACCTTCACCATCCTTCATTTTGAACTTGTCAAGTTGACTTTGAAGCACATACAATTTGGATTCCTTGACGGAGTCGGTACCTTCGTGCATATCAATCAAAGTATCCCAAATTTCCTTTGCATTCTCAAGACGGCTGATTTTATTGAATTCTTCGGGGCACAATCCATTGAAGAGAATATCACAAGCTTGAGCATTGTATTCCAGCATCTTCAACTCTTCCGCGGTAGCTTCACGGTTCGGTTCTCTCCCATCAAAGAATTCACCTTGCAAACCAATACACACAATAGCCCAAACGGCGGGGTTATGTCCAAGAATATGCATTTTCATCTTATGCTTCCAACTAGCAAAATCAGTACCATCAAAGTAAGGACCTCTACGGTGGTAATTTCCCTCGCTAGACGCCATACTCTCCTAGGTTGTGAAACCAAGGCTATGATCACCAAAAGCTATGGAAATCAAGGCAAATGGAGACCAAAGCTCTGATACCACTTGTAAGATCGAAAGTATGTCTACAGGGGGGTGATTAGACTACTTGACCAAATAAAAATCTAGCCTTTTCCCAATTTTAAGTTTTGGCAGATTTTAACAACTTAGCACAAGTCAAGTAATCAACCTACACATGCAATTCTAAGAGTATAGCAGTGGAATGTAAAACAATTGCATATGAAGGTAAATGGAGGAGTTTGGAGGGAGCAAACGCAATGTAGACACGGAGATTTTTTATCCGTGGTTCCGATAGGTGGTGCTATCGTACATCCACGTTGATGGAGACTTCAACCTACGAAGGGTAACGGTTGCGCGAGTCCACGGAGGGCTCCACCCACGAAGGGTCCACGAAGAAGCAACCTTGTCTATCCCACCATGGCCATCGCCCACGAAGGACTTGCCTCACTAGGGTAGATCTTCACGAAGTAGGCGATCTCCTTGCCCGTACAAACTCCTTGGTTCAACTCCACAATCTTGACGGAGGCTCCCAAGTGACACCTAGCCAATCTAGGAGACACCAGTCTCCAAAAGGTAATAGATGGTGTGTTGATGATGAACTCCTTGCTCTTGTGCTTCAAATGATAGTCTCCCCAACACTCAGTTCTCTCTCATAGGATTGGATTTGGTGGAAAGAGGGTTTGAGTGGAAAGCAACTTGGGGAAGGCTAGAGATCAAGATTTATATGGTTGGAATGGAATGTCTTGACCTCAACACAAGTGTAGGTGGTTCTCTCTCAGAAAATGTATGCTGGAAGTGTAGGCATGTTCTGATGGCTCTCTTCACGAATGAAGAGTGGGTGGAGGGGTATATATAGCCTCCACACAAAATCTAACCGTTGCACACAAATCACCAAACTTGGTGGGACCGAATCAGTAAACTTGGTCAGACCGATTTAGTTCAAAATGTGAACGTTAGGATTTTCGGTGGGACCGACATGTCAACTCGGTGGGACCGATTCCATCAGGGTTAGGGCATAACATAATCTCGGTGAGACCGATTACACAAACTCGGTGGGACCGATTTTGGTAATAAGCAAACAGAGAGTTGGTCAGGCAAACTCGGTGGGACCGATTCGCTCATCTCGGTTAAACCGAAACGTTACGAAGGGGAAATAGAGAGTTTGCATTGCAATCTCGGTGGGACCGATCGCTCATCTCGGTTGACCAAAACGTTATGAAGGGAAACAGAGAGGTTGCAATCCCATCTCGGTGAGACCGAGATCCCTATCGGTGAGACCGAAGTGACTAGGGTTTGTGGCAGTGGCTATGTCAAGTGAACTCGGTGGTGCTGGATAGGAAATTTCGGTGAGGCCGAGTTTGACTTTTGGTTTGGGACATATGTGGATATGAGAAAGTAGTTGAGGGGTTTGGAGCATATCACTAAGCATTTTGAGCAAGCAAGCCATTAAGCAACACCTCATCCCCTTTTAATAGTATTGGCTTTCCTATGGACTCAATGTGATCTTGGATCACTAAAATAGAAAATGTAGAGTCTTGAGCTTGAGCCAACATGTGTCCTTAGCATTTTGAGGGGTCCACTTTCTAATCCATGCCATGCCAAACATTGAGCTTTCCTGAAATATTTATCTTCAAATAGCATTAGCTCAATGAGCTATATGTTGTTAGGAATTACCAAAACCACCCAGGGATAGTTGCACTTTCACCGCATAACAACATACGTTGTTCCCTTTGTCATCGGTATGTTACTTGCCCGAGATTCGATCATCGGTATCATCATACCTAGTTCAATCTCGTTACCGGCAAGTCTCTTTACTCGTTCAGTAATGCATCATCCCGCAACTAACTCATTAGTCACATTGCTTGCTAGGCTTATAGTGATGTGCATTACCAAGAGGGCCTAGAGATACCTCTCCGATACACGGAGTGACAAATCCTAATCTTGATCTATGCCAACCCAACAAACACCTTTGGAGACACCTGTAGAGCATCTTTATAATCACCCAGTTACGTTGTGACGTTTGATAGCACACAAGGTGTTCCTCCGGTATTCAGGAGTTGCATAATCTCATAGTCAGAGGAACATGTATAAGTCATGAAGAAAGCAATAGCAATAAAACTAAACGATCATTTATGCTAAGCTAACGGATGGGTCTTGTGCATCACATCATTCTCCTAATGATGTGACCCTGTTCATCAAATGATAACACATGTCTATGGTCAGGAAACTTAACCATCTTTGATTAACGAGCTAGTCTAGTAGAGGCATACTAAGGACACTTTGTTGTGTCTATGTATTCACACATGTATCAAGTTTCCGGTTAATACAATTCTAGCATGAATAATAAACATTTATCATCATATAAGGAAATATAAATAACAACTTTATTATTGCCTCTAGGTCATATTTCCTTCATGAGCCACTCTTTGGCACATCTTCACAAGTCCATTGACACCACAATGGACGGTAAGCTTCAAGGATGATCTCTTCGTGATGCTCCACTTGAACTTGCACACCACAATCTTGATGACGATCACCACTTGATGTCATCCTCCATGGGTTGTATGAGATCTTCCCCTTGATGCAAACCCATGGAAACATACCTAACTCCACATAGAACTCACACGTAGATCATGAGTTAGTACACAAAGCGTAATGGACAATCCTTACCATATCATGGGATCACTTGATCCCTCTCGGTACATCCTGTACCCTTTGTGTGTTGATCAACTTGAATCACTCTCTGTACTTAGTCTTGATCAATCTTGAATATTTCCAACTCTCTTCATTAGGATGATGTCTTGAAGGTAAACATTAATGTGCACACAATATTTTTCTTCAAGACATGCTTGCAATAAGCTCAACTCTCACATGACCAATAATCTTTGGATAATTCCTTGAAAAGCACTTTGTCCATCTCATAAACTCCTTGAAACCAACACATGGTCTTCAAGAAAAGCCTATGGACAAATCCTTCAAATATAACTCAAGGCAACCATTAGTCCATAGAGATTGTCACCACTTACCAAAACCAAACATGGGGCACCGCATGTTCTTTCATGATGGCTAGGGTTGTGCGGGAGGGAGTGAGTGAACTGAACTAGGTCACTCCACTGGCGAGCGCCTTCTTATATAGGCCATCGGGTAGGGAGTCATGGGCCTGGGCTTAGGCCTACGACCGAGTCGACGCACCCCCGAGAAGGGAGTCGTCATTCCCGGAGAAGGGTCGCACACCGTGAAGGGAATCAACGTATTCCGGGAACACAAACAGCCCACGGTTCAACGTCTCAGACAGTGGCGCATCTGTTAGCGACTTGTTAATTAACCCGGATGAATTAACCGTTCCTGACCGACAAAATAAGCTTCGTCTCGGCTCATTCCCGCAACCCCGGCGCGCGCGCATTGTGGCGAGGTGGCGAGGCATGGCGAGGCGGGCGGCGCAGGAGGAGGAGCGTGCGTGTACCACTCCTCTTCCCAAGCTCCCAATGGCATGTGGTAGAGCAACCCTTATAAAGGGGTCTCATTCTCACTCCACTAGCAGTATGGTACTGAACTTCCCACCACTTGCCATGCACCTAAATGGGGCTTAGAGGTTACCTTACCCAGGGATTATTGTCTTATATGGGCCTAAGCCCATCTATAATCCAACAACTCTTTCGAGTGACGTTGGTGTTGACCGTTGCAGTTGTGTTTGGTGTCTTGCATTGGGGTGCGTGGATGGAAGCATGCATCGGCATTCCTCTTCTTCGATTGTGTCGGATGAAGTAGCCGACGATGGGATCTAACGGAGAACCCCAACCGATGTGCCACAAAGCCTTGGTCTTGTCGCTTGTGGCGGTCTGGTTCATCGGCCGGAAAAGCATCCTTGTATGTAAAGGTGCTCCTCTAGATCAGGGTATGATGGCAGTTCCCCTCTTTCTCAACATTGCTTCGGCGGCGGAGAAGGACGATGGAGGGCAATGTTTCGGCGTGGCACAAGATTCTGCCAGAGTGAAATTGCAGTTTTACTTCCTGCAGAGTCTTTTATGCAATATTGTAAAATATCTATATATGTCTCTTATGATGACACATGTATACTCTTTGTAATCGTTTGTCTAATAATGGAATATATGTGGTTATGGCTTCAACGGTGGCACTCTTTAGGTATGCATGTTCCGACTGTGGGGTGGTGCTCGGAGCCCTCATTGATGGACCTCAACGGCAATTTTCATTCAGGCTCGAGGGAGGTGAACGCAACCATCGTCCGTTGTTGCGGTGCCCTTTTGCTCGAGAGAGCGGGAGCAAAGGGTTCCTCCAGGCGATGAAACTGGATGGCGTTGTCTTTGCTGGTGTTTAGATGTTGGCGATGGCATGACCTCCAATGTCGGCATGTCCCCTTCCCGTGGTGGCTTCGTTCTTGGCTCTGGTTGCTTGATCACGAAGTTGAACTCAGAAGACCCCAAGCGGTTCTCCTCTTTCGTTCAGTGTTGGCTTGTAGTTTTCCGAGGTGTGTGACTGGTCCTCGGCATCTTGTATCATGCCGTGTGTTTTCTTTCTTTGTTTGTTGTATCCGTTGTGGCGTTGTGTTGTTCTTGATTGTTGTAAGGGCTTCATTAATTTGAAGTCGGGTGGTAGCCTTTTCTCTAAAAAAATCAAAAAAAATAAAAACTCTCCAAAGAAAAAGGACAACGCTAACGCCCACACGTGCGATGGGAGCGAAACCTGCCCACACGCTCTATAACACACAGACTGCGCCACGTCATCGCATGCATGCATGTGGAAATCTTTTTGGATTTTAGTTTTTAAAATGTTTTATCTCTTAAATTAAAAATCCGATTGAAGATCCGTTTTCACCATTAAATCCCTCGCGACGAAATCTTCAAAACTAGATCTCATATCAATATATTTCGATATATATATTTTAGGTTAAAAGTTGCCATGTCTATTACACATTAATTGCCATGGTGTTTACACTGAAACTAGACTTGCCATGAACCATAAACTAAAATTGTCATGATACATGCATTTAAAATTGCCATGGTTCGTATAAAAAAAATTCATGGTCAAAGTATTGTAGTTGCTATCATCAAAATACTAAAATTGCCATGCTCCACAAACAAAAATTGCCACATGGCAACTTTAGTTTAAGCACTATGGCAATTACAGTGTAAACATCATGGCAATTTTTTGGCAAAAAAAAAAATTCTTCGAAACATATCAACATGGGGTCTAGTTTTGAAGATTTCGTCGAGACGGATTTAATGGTGAAAACAGATTTTTAATTCGTTTTTTAATTAGGAGATAAAATATTTTTAAGCCGAAAACGAAATAGATTCCTGCTGATGTCATTTGTTCACATGTGGCAAAATTAATGATAAAGGAGGCGTGTGGGCGATGTGCAAGATGCCACACGTGTGAACGTTAGTTTTTTCAAAAAAAACAAGTTGGAACAACTAAAAAATAGTTTGGAGTCGGACCGCCTTAAAGTTGGAGTCGGACGGACACGTTGTCTTCCCGAAAGATATAAAAATGGGAAAAGAAGGAAGAAAAAGGCACAACAGATCGATTGAGCGGACGCAATAGCGGCAGAGAGGAAACCCTAAGCAAGAAACCCTGATTGATTGAGCGGCGCGCCGGAGATGGAGCTCAGCGACAGCGAGCTGGCGGGGGTGAAGAGCTACAGAGAGTACTTGGCCTGTGATTTGTTGAGATGTACGCCGTAAATCTGCTCTCAGTCTGTGGATTCCTGAGATCGATGCAGGAAATCGGGTTGGCTTTGTGATTTCTTGAGATCGATGCAGGAAATCGGTTTGTCTTTGTGATTTCTTGAGATCGATGCAGGAACATAATGAAAAGTTACCTTTTTTATTGTATGTTTTAACTTTTTTTTAGGGGTTGTATGTTTTAACTGAGATATCTCCTTCCTTGCCGTGCATCCCAGAGTAGAGGGAGGCTGGAGTAGTGAGATCCAAACGCAAGATGTTGCCAAATCCTTGCAGCATAGGGGCAGCCGATGAAGAGGTGGTCTGTGTCTTCATCCTGGTGAAGGCATCTTGGGCAATCAGAGTTTGGCGTGATTGTCTTGTGAGCGAGATTTGCCTCGGTATTTAGCCTTCCCTTGAAGGCCAACCAGGAAAATGGCTTGATCTTGTTCGGCACCCTGGAGAGCCAAATAAAGTCGGCATTTCTGTCTTCTTGAGGCTCTGTGGTTAGAAGCTGGTAGGCCTTTTTTTGTTTAGAGAATGACAAACCGCCATTAAGGAAGCGCGAGGCCGGCTCATCGTTGAGCATGAAATCCTGCAGCAGAGACAAAAGAGTAGCCAATTCTGTGAAAGCAGCAGAGGTTAGGTGATCACGCAGGTTAAATTCTAAACCAAAATGCATAATATTTGCCACTCTAGCAAAGGTCCTGGTGGAGTGGGAAAACAAGCAAGGGAAAGTTTTTGAGAGTGGCTGCGAGGTGAGCCACTTGTCTAGCCAGAAATAAGTGTGACCCCCATTGTTTGTTAGAACGAAGGAAATGGTTTGCAGTGTTGGTATGTGTGAGTTTAAGGTTTTGCATAGAAAGGATTTGTGGTTTGCAGTACTTGCCTGCTTATGAAATTTGCTGTCAAAGCTCTGCTCCCTGAAAATACACCGTGGTTGGATTGGCTGTCTTTGCAAGGCTTCATGACTACTGTGTTTCTGATTGGTTTCCTTTGGTTTCCACCTTGTAAGCGTTGTAATCCTCCTTTGTTCTTAATACAATGTGTGTTATTGCTAAAAAAACATTATATTAGAGACTAAATAGTAGAGAAACTGACTTTGCTTTGCATATCGAACTAGGAACATGATAGTCTAGCATTAGATTAAAGACCCTGTATGCATTGATATCCTATCTTATTACCCGGGATAAGAGTGTTGAATTGTTTTTTCCTGGTAACAAGCTAGTTTGTTACCCCCTGTCCCTATTTACATGGCACACTCGTTTTCCATGATTAAACGGTGACCATCAATAATATACTAAATATATATCATGGAAATTATACCGTTGGAAACTACATATTATTACACATCAAATGTTATCACACCTAGCTCACATTTTATTTGTTAAAGTTGAATCTTGAAATATCTGTACGCCACGTAAATAGGGACGAGGGAATATCCACTAATCCATCGATCACTTAGTTTAATTTCCCTTTTTTTCAATTTTCTTAACTTAGCTTTTTCCTTGCAGACTTGCAAGATACTCTTCCCAGGAGATCCATGCAGATCTTCTCCATCAAAGTCACCGACCTAAGATATGGTCTCATCTGGCCACTGCAGATTTATGGCTCTGTTGCTTTCAGGAACTCAATAGGACATAAAGCCAACTATCTCTTCAGATGCACCAGGGATAGCTTCCAAACCATCACTCAGAAGGTGAATGAGCGTGGCTACAACTCTCCACATGTCTATTTGTGTTAACTTAATTCTCTTGCAGCCTGCTAGTAGCCTAGTACTATTTAGACCTGGAACTACTTCACGGACGATTTTTGGCTGAACGATACCTGCACGATGGCTAATCCAAGGGCGTACGGCTGTTCAGAATTGCCAATGGATGGTGCGAGGAGCCATGTCGTGCATGTATTGGCTAGCAATCGTCGTCTGTGTAGCAATGCTCATTTAGACCTACAATCGCTTTGTGTCTTCTGCTTCAACTTCTTTTAATAGTCTGGCAGGTAATTAATTAGTTATTATTGTGATGCTTGCATTGCAGGATCCATTTTTGCGCTTAACAGGCCCGTCTCAAGCATTTGGTTACTTGGCAGGGTTTTCATTGATGTTCAGTTAAAAGTAAAGTGCAAAAAAGAGTCTGAGGATGAAGTGTTGACTTACAAATTTTATGAGTTTCGTCAAGATTTTCGGTTCGGTCTTCTGATACCAAGACCTATTCCCTGCAAGCGCTGCACACTTGAGTTTGCTTTGGCAGTGCTGCCTTCGTCAGTTCAGGCCACTGTGGGTGTCCGAGTTGTTGATGGGTCATGGCCTGATCAGTGTCCGGGGCTGGTTGCTTGCAGTACCGACAGTGTAAAAGGAGGGAAAGTGGTGCTGCTTGATTTTCCAGATGGAAAACTGCCTACCAAGTCTGATGGTGTGGTTGAGCTTGTGAGGCATGTTGTTTCTGTAGATGAACCAAAGGGAAAACTGGTTGTTTCTGTGAAGGCCTCTCGGGATGGGTTTTCTGCACAATGTACAGTCGACTTTGAGATGCAAGCGTCAGGAAGAAGTACAGACGTATGTGATCTTATTTTCTGCAAGATGGAGGTTACAGTTTGTTGGTCTACTCTTCTTCTGCAAAATATCCTTGAATAGCCAGCCTTACCCATGGTTTGACCAACCGAGCTATTGAACAATTTAGTTATGTACCGTGATGTTATGGAACCCTAGTTGTTTAATTATGTTCGCTGATATGTGGCGTTACTCTCCGTGCATATTAGCAGTTGCTAATGAACTTTGGCACTATGCACTTGTACCTTATTTGTGGAAGTTAAGCTATGCACTTGTACCTTATTTGTGGAAGTTAAGCTTATTGGTATTCGGTGCTACTGCTACAGTACTCCATTGTGTAACTCTACATGCACTTGGTACCCCAACCGTTGTGTTTCTGCTCTGGTCTGAGCTGCAATCTCTCCAGCCCGGGGTTCATTTGCTATGTTGATTACGCCATTGGTCCTTTCCCGACATGATTAAAATCAAGTAATCGAACAAAGCAGGCGTCTGATCCTGAAGCAGCGTTGGGGTTCCACTGGGTCCCTCGCCACTGTCTTCTATAGTCCTAATAGGTTCTAGTGAAATGTAGCTTGTGATTTTTCTGATTAGAGGACGACAATCAGCTCACTATTTTCAAACTAAGAATTTTTTTATCTCAGCTCAGGTACACGCTCTATCTCGTCCGCCTATTCTTGTCATGATCTGTGCACTGGGACAGATTGGATCGAATAGTTTTGTTTTTTGACCAAATGTAAATGTTATTGAAACTTTTTACACGATTTGAAAGATCATCAACCTATACAATATATACATTTCCTATTTAGATGTAGCAAATCTGTTGTCAATTTTTCTTGTCGTATCATTGTCTTGAGGGTTAAGCTTCAATACATAAATCATATGAATAGTTGATTTATTATATTTCTGGCTTTAGCTTGTCTTCCTATTTAGATCATTTGAATGAATTTTATTTATAGCATCTGTCGGCAAGGTGCACCTCAGATCAGTGGTGCAGTTCTGTAAAAATTTGGCACTCATTTAGGTTGCTATACAAGTGTTGCGGTTCTGTTAAATTCTAGCAAAATCATTTTGCTTTGCTCATGGTACAGCTGTCAAATACTCCCTCCGTCCCAAAATAAGCGTTACTGATTTAGTATAACACTTACTTTGAGACGGAGGAAGTAACTGAAACTAAGATATACTTTTTTTCTCCAAAACTTCTAGGCATGGATTGCTGAGTTAGCACCGGTAAATGTAGCGAAACAAATGCAAGCTAGGCTAAATACTGACCATGCTATTGATACAGAACCTTTTACTGTGCGTGAATAAAAGACTGTAAATATCTATGGATGTTTTTGGTTCAGCTCTGAGGATCAATGGACTTGGAACAGTTTTGCACTTGGCTCATGTGCTCAACCCGCTCCCGAGTCGCTCCCCAGGGCGACACCTAGCGCCGCAGAAAAAATTCCACCAATCAGATCTTCGCCGCCGCCGCCGCCGCCGGCCTCGTTTGCGGGCCCCAGCGCCGAAGGTGTTGGGGGGGGGGGGGTGTTAGAGGGCAGCGACGGCGGACGAGCAAGGCTGGGGCGGCGCGAGTCTCCCGTCACGTCCGGCAGCCGGGGCAGGGTTCCCCGGTTGAGGCGGCGGCGCCAGTCTGCTCCCTTGACGACGCACATCGGCGATCTGCCCGGAGATGGCGGGGCTGTGGATCTGGGTCCCACCAGGATCCATCGTCGAGATGGTCAGCCGTCTGGCGGCGCGTGGAGGATATCGTGCCTTGCGGCGTTCGAGGTAGGTAGGGCACGAGGCGTCCTCTGGCCATAGCTCCTGCGCGTGGCCTCACTGGCCCAGGCGGGTTAGGGCCGGAGTATGCTGCGCCCTCGATCGGTTTTTTGGCGGTTAGCCCTGCTGATCTTCGAGGTCCTTGGACGCGGCCGTGCTCCGGCGGGGAAGATCCTGGGCCTCGTTGGATTTTGGTTCAAGGGTGGTGGTGATCCAGATTCAGTCGATCGAGTGGGGTGCCTGCAGACTATTGCAGCGACCTCCCGCGACTCCATGATGGCGGTGGTCACCGAGGGATCTTCGGGAGGGTTAATCTTTCTATGTCCAATAGTTGACTGTCACAGCCTGATTTTTGGCCCTTTCTTTTTCTTTTGTTTTTTCGAGGTTTTTGCCTGAGTTTTTCTTTTCCGTGGCTTTGTGGTCTGAAAACTAAAGGAGATGACCTCTTCTTTGCTTCCAGAGTGGCTGGTCATTCCTAAATCTTTCCCTAGACCCTGTCATTTCCATCCTAGCCCAAATCCCAATACTCTTTTATTGGGAATATTTCTTTTCTATTAAAGGAATAACTCCAATTGCCCTAGGTTGTGAAGCAACCTATATTTCCATCACTCATAAAATTCCCAAATAATTCCCATAAATTGTTTGGGTCATATCTTGATCAAATATGGCAAAACTTTTCATTGCCATGTTAAAAAATAATCCTCCAATAATTCATTTCCTATTCTGCCCTGAATGGCACTTTGTGAAGGAAGTGTCATTTATATTTCTCCTATTGACTCCCAACCTTTTTGGGCATGTTTATATGTCCAAATAATTGCCCATCCACAAGTTCAAATTTATTTGCCTAGCCAATCTTCCTCAGTGAATTTTCAAAGTTTCTGTCAAACAGAAAGCTTTGTGAAGGAAGTACTAGCTAGGAGTACCCAAATGAGTTGAACTTTTGCACACTCCTTAATGTGATCATATTAACCCCTTCCACCCATTTGCAGCCCTATCCAATCATCTATGTGATCACAGGAGCAAATCTTTGTTTCTGGCAAAATTTTCAGGTTGTGAAGCAAGTATATTTTATATTGCTTCAAAAATCCTAATAAATTACAAGATCATTCTTATACCCATAAAACATCTCTCCACCCAATTTGGAATCATTTCATTGAGCCATTTGACCACCATAATTATTTCAAGTTTCTGGACAGAAATGATGTTTGTGAAGCAAGTGCTATTTTGGTTTGTCCATTTGGCATGATCTTTTTACAGAATCTTTATATGTCCATATCAGGGGGATTTGCCAAGTTGCATCCCATTCCACCACTCCATGTGAGTGCACCTTGCTGATCTTCATTTCTGGACCAAGTATGCAGTTGTGAAGCAACTGCAGTAAATCTTGATCCTTTTACCCTCCCAACCTCCAGGACTGTAGTCCTTCCTATCCTAAACACCCCAGACATCTTATTTGGCCCATAGCTTGTCCCTGTTGACCTCATTGAGCTGATGAAGTTTACTGCAGTAAACTTCAGAGGGTTATTTCTTTTTAACCAGAGCCTCTTTCACCAAGTTACCACCTCAGTTGATATCTACCCAGGAAGGACTTACCACTAGACACCATTTTGGGTGCTGTAGAGCAATTAATGCGCCATGTCTCATGGTGACCACGCAGCTGGCATGTCTGTTGGCGCGCTCTGTGCGCTATGGCGTACTGTTTGTGCTGGACCCCCTCCCCCTCTCGCTGTCTTCGCGCCCGTGAGCATGTCCAGTAGATTGCCCTCGTCGTCGCCGTCCCCCTGGACCCCTCTCCCCCTCCGGAAGCTTCCTCGCCGACGCTCGCCGACGAACGCCCACGGGAGCACAGTGCTCCGACATGTTTTAATGGCGCTCGGCCTCTTCTCCTGCCCCCCTTTGGCCTCCTCCTCCTCGTGAACTCTCTCCTGCTTCCCTCCCTCGTCGTTTGCCCCGAGCCCATGCGCGCGGGCACGCGTCCGCGGCGCCGGACTCGCGTCGCCGGCGGTGCCAGCTCGGCCTCCCTCTCACCCGCCTATAAATGGCCTCCCCCGAGCCCTTCGAGCTCACCAGCAGCCTCCCCGCTCTCCTCTAGCCCCGCCCAAGCTCTTCCCCGAGCTCGAGAAGCTCTCCTGCCCTCCCATGGCCGCCATGGCCGCCGCTCGGGTCCGCTCGAATTCGGCCAAAGCCAAGCCCCCCTCCACCTCTAGCTACCACCTACGTCTTCCCCGTGCTCCGGTGAACCTCCCCAGCCCCTCCATTCATCGCCGGAGTGCTTCAGGCCGCCGTTCCCTAGGTCAACCGCCGCCGCCGCCCTCGGCCCCCGCCAGCCGCCGTCGTCTCCGGGCCTTCCCCGCGCCTGCTGCTGCTCCAGGAGGGAGCAGCACTCCGTTCCGCGCCCGCCGGTGGTCCCAGCTCCACCGGGGACGGCCGGAGCTGCCCAGGCCATCGCCGGCGCCCCTCGGCCTCGCCTCTCCCCTGCTCCTGTCGAGAGGAAGAAGGAGATGGCCAGGTGGGGCGTTGACCTGGCTAGGCGGGCCCGGCGACCCCACATGTCAGCCACACGAGCCGGCCCCGCCTCTGCCCTTTTGACCAGTCCACCGCACCTCAGCGTAAGTGGAAGCGTAAACCCTGGAATACGCTTTCCGTTTTTCTGTTTTGGCCCAGTCTGTAAAATAAATTTTTACAGATATGTCCCTGGCAGTAAAACCCTTATAACTTTTTAACTGTAACTCCAAATGAGGTGAAACCAACGCTCACTTCTTCGTTTCGTCGAGCCCGTTCTGTTGGTCATGTTTTCACTATGGTTTGACACTGTGAAAATGACCATTATGCCCTTACCCTTATTCAGCCCCCTCCGAGAGAGAACGTTTTCCGGCGAATCTTTCCGCAGCTTCACCGCACTTCTCCCCGGTGCTTTCTTCATCCCCAGGCAAGCCACAATACCCACTTGCATGATAGTCATGCAGTAGCCATGGTTTTCAACTTGAATATTTAATAAATGTTTGCTTGTTGAAAAGATGGTTATCGTTGTCCCGGTGATGTTCCGATTTGCATGTTTACTTTTGTGCTATGTTGTCTTATGCTCCGTGATCATGTTATACCTGCTAGTATTTCCTTTCATATGTTTATGCTTGATTAGTAGTACATGTTGATGTTGGAGATGGTCATGCTAGTCAGTATGCGATGTTCGGTGGATATGATTTATTGTTGATATGGTGGATAGTTATGTGATACTCTCATGATGAGGTTGATATCATGTTCATGCATTTTATCATGGCTCAGCATATTTGCATTCAAGTTAACCGGATTAAATTGAACTTGAACACCTGTTGGCTGAGTCATGGTGCTGCTGAATCGATGCTGACAAGTGCAACCACGCTTACCGGTATGGGACGGTCCTAACTGGGTCTATTGTCGTGCCTATGGTCGGTACCTCAATTTAGGGAAGGTTATGGGCGCGTGCTACCCTGATCAGGTAGGCGGAGCATAAGCTTGTGAGCCCGTTGTTAAGTTAATTTTGGTACCGGATCCTAATGTGGATCGTGGCCACGACGGTGGTCGAGGTGTCTGGAGGTAGACACGGGGCCACCCAGGACTAGCCCGGTGGGGTCTGAGTCGGAAGGGCCGGGAGAGTGTCACGACAATAGATCGGTTTTGTCGGAACGTCGTTGGTCCACCCGAATGGGAGAGTGAGGCCATGGGTTCCGTAGTGTGGGTACAGTGTACTAACCTCTGCAGAGTGTATATTGATCTATCGATAGCCGCGCCCGCGGATAAGGGCCCAGGTCGAGAAAAGGTCACACCATGAGTCAACAGTAATAAGAATAATGTGCTTAATAACAATGAGATAAGTTGGTTGTGATCGCCGTAAGGATCACGGGCCAGGTATTGGTCGGGTTGTGATCGCCGTAAGGATCACGGGCCATTTAGTGGTCGGGTTATGATCGCCGTAAGTATCACGGTTTGGGACCAAGTGTTGGTCGTGGTTGTGATCGCCGTAAGGATCACGGTGGTATCGAAGATACCGAGTTGTTGTATATTCGAGATGTTGTACGAGAATCGTGGGTAAAGGTCAAGCTCCTTATGGTCACTTACTGATTACTATGGTATTGTTTATACCAAGCTTGATTTGATCCTGAGATGATCGTGTGATGTCCGAGGTTGGTAAGTGATGCATATGTTGTTTACGAGGTAACCCGAGCAGATTAAGTGGTGCATATAGCGTCATCATGTTGCATGCTAGTGATGTCGGATTAATATGTTCATGTTGTGATAGCTGTATCAAGTTTATGTTGGTCATGCCATGTTATTTTGAGATGATGATATCCTGTTAATTCCTGCTTAACCTGTAATTGCCATGCTGTTGTCTGTCTTGAATGCTTCTGGTTATTGTGAGCTTGCAAGTACATTCAATGTACTGACCTGGCGTGTCATGCCAGCTTGCAGGTCATTCCGGATTTGATTGCTTGCTTGTCGCGGTTTCCGTTCGTGCGAGCTAGGATAAGCGTTCCAGCCAGAGTCCCTGCGGAGTGGAGTTCACCACCGTCGCCGTTGTTCCGCTGCTTCGAGTTGTTCTGCTGCTTGCATAGAGCAACTGAGGATGGCGTAGTGTCGTCGTACCGATGTTATTCATTGTAATATCGGAGACCTTGTATTCATATTCGTGTAATAATAGAAGGCTGGTTTGTTCTATGCTAAGCAGTGCCGTATTTCAGAAGACTTCTCCTCGATCTCTGGGCTGGAATACGGGGCGTTCCGGTTTCTCTGAGCCGGGGTGCCACATTGACTTTGGTGGTGTGGTGCAAACTATGGACGACGGCTTGACGTAGAGGAATGATTGTGCAGTGGCGGCAATCACATCACATGTAGCTGGTAGGATTGCGGAAAAGGAGTGGCGACAACACTTGAGTGACTTCGATGGTGGTGCTGTGAGCACGCGACCGGGGGTGCTGTGAGCACCCGGTCGCGAGCCCTAGGTGAAAGCCTAGGTTGACCTGAGCTGGTTATACCTTGCAATGGCGATGTTCTTTTACGTCGTTACCTTGTTGAAGGCATTGCTAGGATATGCTTCGATTGTTTCTTCAGGATGAAAACCTAGATTCGGGCCTTGGTGATTGGATTCGGTGACAGCAACACTTGAGTGCTGCTCTCTTCTTGAAGGCGTTGTTGTTGAAGAACCTCGTGGTCTGTGTGGTGTCATGAGATGGTTGGTGCGAATATGGTCACTGATATAGTTTGCCGATCGTAGATATGATTGCTTCAGGTTTTTCTTTTACTCGCCTACACATAGCTTTGGTTTTATATGACTTTACTATCTGGCGTGTTTTTGTGTGCGTGTGTTGATAAGATTGTGTGCATCCTACCTGTGCAGAGGTCGGGCGTGTGCTCTTTGGGTTTGTATCCTCTTGATGCTGCTCTTTGAGCAAATAAAATTTACCCTTTGTCAAAAAAATAAGACAGGAAAACTAGCTCAACTCCTTTTGTATTTGGTCGAGTAAAGTATAAAATAAAAGCCAGAAATTTATGGAGGAAACAAGGACACTCCTAGATTACACATCCTTTTGAATGTACAAAGATGGCCACAACTTCAAAGCACACGACCGTGTGAGGGCATCTCCAATGCCGACTCGCAAAAAGGACACCGTATCCATCCGCGTACCGAGGAGGGCTAATCCGTGGACACGGATGCGAGATGCATCCATTCGTTTGTATCGACATCTTTCTTTTGAATATTCGCGTATATTTTAAACCGCATTTCAACATACGAGACAAAATTTATGCAAACCAGCTAATTTCGATACCCATCTGGTATATTCGTGCTTTCGGAACAATACTAACCTTGGTATTCAAACAGTTAATTCGCACAAGACCTGTGATAGAAACGACAGGATTACTCTCATCCGCTTCTCGTTAGGAATGGTTACTAATTGAATACTTACACAAATTTTGCTAAACGATCTTCTGTGTCTTGCAGACCATCATCATCCCACTTGAATGCGGTAGGAAACCGTTCCATTGTCATGTCTGGGCACATCCTCTATGAACCGACATTAACGCGGCGCGAAGACCGGGACAAAGCAGGTTTCTCGATCGTCGCATCGGTGTGAATGCCGAGACGTTCGGACGGCATGTAGCACTGACCGGTCATCTTAGCATTGGACTAAGGTCAATGTGACACCAAGAGCGGAGTGTCAATTGGGACGGAACGCGACAGAGGGTTTTGTGTGGGTCCTAATTGTCGGACGGCTAAGTGGTGGGGATCTGGAGACCCGCAAATCTCCCACATCATTGCTTCTAGGTTGAAGAAACTCAGACGTATGATTCAGTCCATGGACGTTTGATAGAAGATGTTGGTTGACAAAAAGTATATGGACCGCGCGCTTCGAACATTTGAAGGCATTTTGGTGCACAGCCTTCGAGTTGCCCTTACCATTCCTCTTAGCGAACAAGGCAAAGAGAGAAGCGGTACTCCACTCGATCCATATTAATTGTCTCTTTATAGTACTTCCTCCGTTTTTTTTAGTCTGCACATAAGATTTGGTCAAAGTCAAACTTTGTAAAGTTTGACCAACTTTGTTGGGAAAAATATCAATATCTATAATACTAAACCTATATGGTATGAAAATTAATTTTATAATGCATCTAACTATATTGATTTCATATTGTGAATCTTGATATTCTTTTCTATAAACTTAGTTAAAGTTGACAAAATTTGACTTTGATCAAATCTTATATTTTTTATTTTTTATTACCTACTAAACCAGTGATGGCTTCTGGTCGTACGTCGTGTTTTTTGGCAGAAAAGTCCCTCCGTTTCTGAGAATTCAACCCGCAGTCCTCAACATAAGTCAGCCCCGAACTGGTACAGGGAGGAGAAAAGAGAAAAAAATAGCCCAGCCCGCACAACCTTCCTCCTCGATCCCATCTCGACCTCCATCCCGCCGCCACCTCCCGCCGCCACTTCCTGCCCCGCCCCGCCCAGCCTCACCGCGCGCTGCCCGCCGCCGACGCGCCGCCCACCGCCGCCGCGCCCGCACCCATCTCCCATCGATGTGCCACCATCCCCTGTACCCATGCTCCGCCGTCTGAATCCCGCCGTCGAGTCCGTCCCGCTCGCCGTGGCCAATGATCGCGTCGAGCCGTCGACCGGGACCGTGTCCCTCCCCAAACGGCGGCGATGATGGAGGGCGCTGCCCAGCTCCTGACCGACGGAGTCGCCGGGTTCCCGCTCCTCGGGGCCAGCCCCGAGTATTTAACCAAAAACTACCACATTTCACGGACATGTGACAGAAAACTACCACTTTACGTTTTTGTCCCGAAAAATACCACTTTTTTATTAATCCGTGGCAAAAAACTACCAAGTGTGAAAACTGCTCGTTTTGCCTGGGTTAAACCCGAATCTGACTGCCCGACCCCACACATAAGCGGGCTAAAAATACAATCGGGTCCCTAGTTTTTCTTCAAAAAAGCAATCGGATCCCTCCACATGTCCGGCGGGTTCGGGTCCTTCAGCTCGTCGTGCAACCATGGCAGAGGCGGCCGCGACGCGGAGGAGGGGGCCGCGGGCGCGGCGGTGCGGCAGTGGGTGGAGGCCGGCGGCGGGATGCTGGTGCTGGACGGTGGGGGCCGGACGCCGCTGGACTGGGTGGCGGGCTGACGCCCAAGCTGGCGCACGGCAACATCAAGAGCACCAACATCGGG
>NC_057799.1:521988581-522001804 GCF_018294505.1 Triticum aestivum | reverse complement strand
CGAGGCGCCGGCGTCGCGGCCGTGGGCGTCGCAGAAGGGCGACGTGTACGCGCTCGGGGTGGTGCTGCTGGAGCTGCTGACGGGGTGGTGCCCGGGCAACGAGCTGCCCAACGGCGGCGTGGTGGCGGAGCTGCCGCGGTGGGTGCAGTCGGCAGGTGGAGGGGAAGGAGAACGAGGACGGCCGGGACCATGGCAGTGGGTGGAGGGACCCGATTGCTTTTTTGAAGAAAAACTAGGGACCCGATTGCATTTTTAGCCCGCTTATGTGTGGGGTCGGTCAATCAGATTCGCGTTTAACCCAGGCAAAACGAGCAGTTTTCACACTTGGTAGTTTTTTGCCACGGATTAATAAAAAAATGATAGTTTTCGGGACAAAAACGTAAAGTGGTAGTTTTCTGTCACATGTCCGTAAAATGTGGTAGTTTTTGGTTAAATACTCGCCAGCCCCTCCCGGTGTCGGGTCGCGCATCGGCTTGGAGGCCCCTCGGGGCTGCCGCCGGTGCGGGAGTCCTGCGCGGCCGTGAGGGCTGGGGACCAAGCGGCAGGGCTCGTGGTGCGTTCCTGTTGAGGGCTTGCTGGGGTTGGCCGGGATCTGAGCCGCCGTCAATGGATTTCTCGCAGCTTGGCTACATGTTACTTCAGCCCATCTCCCTCTCTCCCTCTCCCTCGGTGTGGACGCACGCACCTACACCCAAAACCTGAACGGAATCAGTCGACGCTCGTTGCCGGATCGTTGAACCATCGTCCCGGTCGCCGCCGCGTCAGTTCCACACCACTACAGCGCTGCCTACCACCGCCACTCCATTGGCTTGGATTTGTTTGTGGCATGGGCTGGGAACTGTACGGTGTTGTCTAATGCATGTTCCGCACTGGGAGGTTTGGTCGGCTGACGCTAGGTATGAGCAGCTCTTGAGCCTGATTGCTGGATGTGGGCACGCATGCATGTATACTCCTCAACTTGCACTGCTTATACAACACATTGCCTGTACACCACGGCCGTGGACAGGCGGACGTGCTCCTACTCCTCACAAGGCACCCACAGTCTTTATTAGCAAGCCAATCCAAAACTTCAGCATGCATTTTTTTTGAAAGGACAACTAAGTATCTTTGTTAGTAACATCTTTGTCAGAAATTAGAAAAAAACGCCAGTGCATTAGTTGAGCTAATCAGCTAGCTTCATCTCTTGGATTATGCATTGTTATAAGAAATTTTTGTTAGGAGGTAAGATTTTAGTGTCGTCGTTCAGTTTTTGTTACAAAATGAATATGATTAGTTAATTATGTTTTCTTTTAAGAGGTATTTCTCTCGCCAGCCTTTGTGTTACCCATGTGAATTCCACTAGATTCATCATCCGTGTACCTAAATTGTGCATATTATCAAATTTCTGGAAAAAAAAGTTGGGCGCTTATTGTGGCCATCATCTGCATAGCACCACACCTAGAGCTAAAATCAAGTAACCTCCATGGATTTTGTTGACAAGAAAGACAACGAACTTAATTTAACGGCTAGAACTTGTTGGGTGGTTGGTGCGACATATGCCAACGGGTGGCTTATCATTGTGGGTGCCAATAAGACGTCGCCGGTGCCTGGAAACGGGATGAGGCGAAGACATGCACGCCGGCGGATCTTCCCAGGTTCGGGGCTCTCCGAGGAGATAACACCCCTAGTCCTGCTCTACGGGGTCTCCGCATGATCACTAGATCAGTAAAAGTAGCTACAATCGCTCCTAGAGCTGTTGGGTTCAAGGGAGAAGAAGAACAAGGCTAGCTCTCGCTTTTCTCTCTTTGTGGTGTGTGTGCTATGCTCAGAAGCCAACCCTTTGCATGGGTGCTCCGGGGGGTTTATATAGGCCTACCCCCCGGGGGTACAATTGTAATCCGGCTGGGCTCTGGTCCCAGCCGTCAGTGTCTACGCTCGCCGGCTTCTCCGCCGGTTGTTGGGGCCCGCCGACTGGTGGGTCCCGCCGGCTGCCGGCCTCTTGGTCGACAGGCCGGCCCCACCGCCTAGGGTCTTGTCGGCGGCTGCTTACTGTAGCCTCGCCCCTGATGACGAGGGCTTCGTCGAGGTAAGCGTGGCTACAGTGTGCCGCCTCGAGGGCTCTCACTGTAGCCTTACCTCGTCTTGTCTCCTTAATGTGGCGCATGCTTCGAGGAAGGGGGTATCCGGCTACTGGGGGCCGGCTACGCCCTTGGCCGACTGGGGGAGAGCCGGGACGCCTTCGCGCCTCTCTCTGGCTAAAGGGGCCCGCCGCCCGTGGGCCGTACCGGCGTCTGCCGTGGGTGACGTCGAGGCTAGCATGGCTACAGTGTCGAGCCGGACGGGGAATGGCCGTCCCGTACGACGTCCTGTGGCCATGCCTGCCTCGGGCTTCGGGGGTAGTGGGCCGCACTGTGGCCACACCCGTCTTGTCACCGTTATGTGGGCGCAGTCTTGGTGGTTGCGGTCTCGGCCGGCTTCTTGGAGTCGGCGTTCTTCATGGCCGGCTCCGGGGAGTCGGCATCCTCTATGGCCGGCTTCCTGGAGTCGGCCACCCCATGGTTATCCTGGGGAGGTTGCTGAGGCTGGGCCGCCTTCCGGGAGTCGGCTTCAGAGGTAGCCGGTCAGGGAAGGGGGTCCAATGCTTGGAATGCTTGAAGGCCCAAAGGCCTGATAATTTTTTGGAAGAGCCAGGGGCAGTCGGTTAGGCTACCCGTGGCCATTTACTCCGACAGTAGTCCCCGAAGCTGATTGGGCTTCGAGGTTGGGTAGGAGTCAAGAAGCTCCATCAGCTTCCTATCTTGACAAGCCGGCAGCTGGGAGCCGGCTTTGGTTTGGCTTGCCGCCTTGGTCGAAAACTCCGGAGTCGGAGGGCGGGAGCTCGCCAGTGCGTGCACCGGGCCGTGGGCCGGCCACTTGCCGCCTGCGGACCACGTGGCCAAAAAGCCTGCCAGCCCACGCGCGCAACGGGACGTCGCCGCAGGGTGGGGGCCCGCCACGTCCATGCCCGGGCCCAGGCGCGGATTCTCTGCAGCCCGAAACCGCCCGCACGTCTCCTTGCGGCAGTTTCGGCACGCCTTTAGGGCGTAATAATCGCGAGGCGTGGGGGGAGTGGGTGCAGTTAATCCCACGTCTCACCCCACGTCCGGCCTTCCCGGCCTCGCCTCGTGAAGCTATAAGTAGGGGGAGAGGGAGGGCGGCAGGCTCTCGCACGCTCCTCCTCCTTCCACCATCTTCTTTCTCTTGCCGTTTCTTGCGACAGCGCCTCGCCGCAGCGCTCTTCCACCGTACGTTCCTCCGCCGCCGCGCTCGTTTTCGCCATGCCTCCCGCCACGGAGCAGTATGGCGGGGATTGGGACGGCTCCAACGTCCACGAGGATCACGTTGAGTTCCTCCGCCAGACGCGGCAGCTGCCCGGCGCGGACAAGGTGGAGGTCCGTCTCGCGCCGGCGAAGGAAATTACGCCGGAGCCGCAGGAGGGCGAGCGGGTGATCTTCCGCTCGCATTTCTTGCGCGGCATCGGCCTGCCCGTGAGCGCCTTCTTCCGCTCCTGGCTCGATTTCTACCAGCTCCAGCCGCACCACCTCACCCCAAACGCGGTGGTGCTGCTGTCTGCCTTCGTCACCCTGTGCGAAGGCTACCTCGGCGTCCTCTCTACCCTCGAGCTCTGGGGGGAGTTCTTCCAGTCCAAGCTGGGCACGCGTATGCAGGGCGTGCCGGCTCAGACTGGCGCCTTCATCGCGTCGCGGAGGTCGGTCGCCGACAACCCCTCCCCGTCATCACGCTGATCCAGTCGGTGAAGAAATGGCAAAAGTCGTACTTCTACGTGCGGAACATCGCCCCACGGGGCGAATACATCAACTTGCCGGCTTACGTAGCCGGCCCACCGGCGGGCAGGCGGCCCCAGTGGTCCTTCCGGGCCGTGACTCTGACGCCGGCCGGGTCCGCAGCCGTCGCCCGAGTGCGAGTGCTGACCCAGTCGGAGGGCTTGACGGGGCCCGACCTGCTGGCCGCCTTCGTCACGCGCCGGGTTCTTCCGCTCCAGAGCCGTCCTCATCTGATCTGTCAGATGAGCGGCCAGCTCGATCCGAGCCGGATGTGCACCAAGGACATGCCGCACGAGGAGGTCGCCTATATGGTGAACTACCTCGCGAACTGCAAATTCTCTGAAGAGTGGCAGTTCGGCAAGGAGCCATACAGCCGAGCCAATCCACCGCCCACGGTATGCTCTCCTTGTTTCTTCTTTTTCTCTTAACTTTGTTGCCGGGTTCCTCTTGGCCGACTCTGACTTAGTCGGCTTGTTTTTCGACAGAGCCCTCTTCTTCGGCCGGCCGGCGGGTCAGACACGGAGCATCGATTCGTCCCCGACCGGACGGAACACGATCTGGAGGACCCTGACTTGGGGGCGGCCGCTATGGACGACAACATCGAGCCGGGTGGTGGCCAAGCCGGCGGCGAAGCAGGCGGCTCCGGGCACGGAGTCACCTTCGACGACTGGCCGGACGACGATGAGGCCGAAGTCGCCCCGCGCCGCCGGCCGGCATCTGGATGCGGCGCGGGTTCCTCCGCTGCACCGCCTGCTCGGGGCGGAGGGCAGAAGCGTCGCGCCGCCCAGGGTTTGTTCGGTAGTCGGACGAAGAAACCCAGGGGCGGGGCGGTAGCAACCAGGCGGGAGGAGGCGGCCGCGAAGGCGGCTCGCTTCCGCAAGACGGTGAAGCAACCGCAGACCGTGTCGGCGTAAGTTCAAATTTTTTTTGTATACTCTTTTTCTTTCTTTTCTCTGGTGGTTCTTGAATCCTTGTCTTTTTCTCCAAACAACCAGAGCTCCATTGTCGCTCGAGCTAGCGGCTGCCGGCTCCGTCGTGGAGTCGCCGAGGGGGTCTGTGAGCACCACTCATCGCGTGGACCCCCGTGCCGACCTCCAGGCGACGACGGAGCGGAACGCGCGGGAGGTGCGGGAGGAGCGGGAGGCGCGGGAGGAGGAGGCGCGGAAGGCGGCCGCCGCCCAGGCGGCGCAGGAGGAGGAGGCGGCGAAGGCGCGCGCCGATGCCGCAGCCCAAGCCCAAGCGGAGGCTGCAGCTGCAGCGGCGGCGGGGGAGGTCTTGATGGTCACCCCGCTGCGCGTCGCGGCGCCTGGGGCCATGGAGCCCTCGCCAGAAGGAGCCAGCGGCGACCAGCCAGGGCTGGAGAGGGACGACGACGTCGTCGTCCTAGAGAGGGCGCCGGTGCCGACCCCGCCAACTGGGGCGGCTCAAGGCGGCCGGCCTGATCCGCCGCCTGCGCAGTCGGCGGGGGGCGAGCCGGCCGCGAGGACTGAGATGACGGTCCGGATGCCGCCGAGCCGGCGCGCGGGGAAGGCTGCGTCGGAGCCACAGAAGGCCGCATCGGAGCCGCAGCCGGCCGTGGGCTCCAGCTCGTCGGCCCAGGATGCGGAGGCGGCCAGCGCTACCTCGGGGTGGACGCCGGGCGGAGGGACGGCCATGATGAACGTGGCCGCGCAGGACGTCCGGACCCGGCTCCAGGCCCAGGCTACGGCGCTGAGGCAGTACACCGACGAGTTCCTTGCGACGCGGGCGGCCATCCGGGTTAGTCTACCCATCTTGCTTCTTCTTGATCTTGATTTCTTCTTGATCTTGATTTCTTCCGTGGGGGCGCGTCAGCGCATCCACTGGGTGTAGTCCCCGAGTTCCGAGTCGGCTGCTGAGCAGGCGGCTTGGAACTTCTTAGTGGATTTGTCTTTGCTATTCTTGTTCTTACTTCGATCTTCTGTCTATCTTGCAGGACTACCACAATCTTCGTGCGGCCGCAACTCCCAGGCTCGGGAGCTGACCCAGAAGACCGCCGACCTTACTGAGAGCCGAGGTACGTGCTTTGTTCTTTATCTCATGTGGGGGCGCGTCAGCGCACCCACTGGGTGTAGTCCCCGAGATTCGGGCCGACTGCTGAGCAGTCGGGTCGGATCTTCCCTGACGACTCCCTCTTACCGTTCTTTCTTTTTCTGCCGTCTCTGCAGCGGCCAGCGCCGGTCTGAGGGCACAGCTGGGGGAGTCTCAGACTGCCCTTCGTGCCAAGGATGCCGAGCTCGCCGCCTTGGTGCAGGAACGCGACCGCCTGGCCAAGAAGTTGGCCGACCAGGAGGAAGGCCACAAGGCGGCTCTGAAGGCGGTGCAGGACCGTGAAGCCGCCCTCCAGGCCAAGTACGAGACGGAGGCGGCTGGCTGGGCTGAGGCCAGGCAAACTCTGATCTCTGGCTATGGTCAGATCGAAGATCTGGTTGACGGTAAGCCGCCTACCTCTTCGTCCTTTCTTGCCATCTGCCACTTTTGGCTCGTTTTCTGACTTGGTGCTCTTTTCTTCTTTTCTTCTTCTTTCTTGCGCAGAATATTTCCCTGGCTATTCTACCGCCGCCAACCAGACCATCGAGGCCCGCCGCCAGGCACGGAGGCAGGCTGGCTTCGAGATTTCGCCAACCGCCGGCTGTTCGCTGGAGGAGCAGCTCTTGGCGATCCAGGCCCGTATCCAGCCGGCTCACCGACTGCTCCGTCGGCTTCAGCGTGCCGGGGCGCAAGTCTTAGCCACCCTCTGGCCCGGCCAAGTGGTTCCTCGCACCCCCAGTCGGACTGCCGACTGGCTGGAGGTGGCAGTCGGCCGCTTCGAAGCCTGGAAGGCCTCGGCGGCTCGCTCCGGCGCCAGGCAGGCACTGGAGTTCGTCAAGGCCTGGTATCCCGGCCTGAGCCTGGATCAGCTGGCTACCTGGCGGCAGCAAGCCGACACGGAGCTGGAGCCGGCGCGGCCGGCTATCGTCCGGCGGGCTTCGGCGATTTCCGACTACACCGACACCAATGTCTTCGCCCCTGAGGTGGACGACAATGGCGTCGCCCAGCCGGAGGAGTGGTTCGGGCTGGACCCGGCGGACGGTGAAGACTCGGCGGAGGAGATCGACTCCAGCGACGAGGGCGAAGAGGAGGAGGAGGAAGGTGAAGACGCCGAGCCGGCTGGTGGAGCAGCCGACCAGCCTCAGCTTGACCGCGCCTCCAGCACCACGTCACGCGCGAGTGCGTCGCCTGCCCCTGGTGGCGGCCAAGCCGAGACCCTCTAGGCGGCCACTCCTTCAGCCGGCGAAGCCGTCTCCACCGACCAGCTCAGCTCCCGCGCCGTGCCCTAGTCTAGTCTGCCGTCTTCTGTTTTCCTGTCTTGTTACTTTGGGAACAATACTTTGTTAAGTCTGCACAATTCCACCCACTGGGGGTGTATTCGAAGCATGTTGATGGCCAGCCTGTTGGGGGCCTTATATGTATATAAGTTATGCATGCATTTGGCTTTTCCTCGTACTTTGCTTTTCATCCTTCTGCTGTTTCCTTTGCCGCCCTCCCTTGGTTGCTACCTCCCCAGACAGACAGTTGCTCTGCGATCTGTTGCTGGAGAAGTGCTTGGCCGATTGGGAGGGCAAGTACTCTAGCTTTGTTGGATTGGAGCTAAGTGTATAGGAAGCCGGCCAGCCGGCTGTTCTGACAGCCGGCAAGCGTGGTTGGAGGCCGTCTTTTTGCTATATAAGTTCGTTAGTCTTTAGCCGTTTTTCGTGTGGGCATCCTTTGTGCCTTGTCTCTTGCTAGTCGGACAATCAGTTCTTTGAGCTGTGACTTTCAACAAGAGAGGACTCTGGAGCCGGCACACTACTTGTCTGACTTCAGGTAGAACTTTTTAATATAGCACAAGGCGGCCAGTCCCTGGGCCGACTAGTCGAACCCGGTGCCAGACAAGAAATCAAATGTAATAATACATTCATGGATATGACACTTGTCATTCATAGATAAACAAAGGCAGTCCCCGAGTACTGTTCGGGGGGCCTGTCGGTTTGTACTTAACACAAAAGGGGAGCATGATACATACTGCTTTTAACTGTAAAATCGTCTCAGGAGGTTTGCGTTCCATGGTCGCTCCGACTCCTTGCCGGAGTCGTCTCTCTTGCGTGCTCTTGGTTTTTGCGCATCGATCAAGTAGTAGGAGTCGTTGCCGAGTGCCTTGCTGACGACGAAGGGGCCTTCCCAAGGGGCCGAGAGCTTGTGCTGGCCGGCTGTTCGCTGGATCAGCCGAAGCACAAGGTCGCCCTCTTGGAAGGATCTTGGCTTGACCTTGCGGTTGTGGTAGCGACGCAGTCCTTGCTGGTAGATGGCGGACCGGCTGAGTGCTAATAGCCGGCCTTCTTCTAGTAGGTCGACGCCGTCTTCTCTTGCTTCTTTGGCCTCCGCCTCCGTGTACATGGTGATCCGAGGCGAGTCGAACTCGATGTCTGTTGGGATGACAGCCTCGGCACCATATACAAGGAAGAATGGAGTGAAGCCGGTCGACTTGTTGGGTGTAGTGCGCAGACTCCAGAGGACAGCCGACAGCTCATCGAGCCAGCAGCCGGCCGATTGCTCCAGTGGTACAACCAGTCGGGGCTTGATGCCGGAGAGGATGAGTCCATTTGCTCGCTCGACCTGGCCGTTTGACTGCGGGTGGGCAACGGACGCTAAGTCCAGTCGGATGCCCTGCGTCGCACAAAAATGTGCCAGTGCTCCCTTGGCAAAGTTCGTGCCGTTGTCGGTGATGATGCTGTGCGGCACGCTGTACCGAGTAGTGATGTCAGTGATGAATGTCACGGCAGTCGGCCCGTTCAGCTTCTTGATCGGCTTCGCTTCGATCCACTTTGTGAATTTGTCCACAGCGACAAGTAGATGTGTCAAGCCGCCGCGGGCTGTCTTGAAAGGGCCCACCATGTCCAGTCCCCATACGGCAAAGGGCCAGGTAAGGGGAATGGTCTTGAGTGCAGAAGCCGGCAGGTGTTGCTTGGAACTGAAAACTTGGCATCCTCTGCAGCTCTTGACTATCTCTTTGGCGTCTTCCAAGGCAGTCGGCCAGAAGAAGCCGTGGCAGAAAGCCTTGGCCACAAGTGATCTTGAGGCCGTGTGGTGGCCGCATTCGCCTTGGTGGATATCCTTGAGGATTGCCACTCCTTTTTCTGGCTCGACACAACGCTGGAAGACTCCAGTGACGCTGCGCTTCACAAGCTCTCTGTTGATTACTGCGTATGCTGCGGCTCGTCGTTGCACTAGTCTTGCTGAGATCTCATCAGCCGGTAGCTCTCTGCTGACTAGGAACTTGAGGATGGGCTGGGCCCATGACGGAGCTATGACTTCTTCTTCTGTTAATGTAGCCACCATGACTCGGGTGGGTGGGTTGGGTGGCGTGGAATTGGAGTCGGCCACCGCATCTTGTGTTGTTGTAGTCCCCGGGCCGACGGCTGCAGTCCCCGGGCCGGGTTCTGAAGTCTCCGGGCCGAGTGCGACTACGGCAGTCCCCGGGCCAGTTGTCGAAGTCCCCGTGCCGCCTGCGGGTTTTCTCCAGTCGGATCCGGCTGCATCTGGCGCAGGCGGTATGAAGATAGAGTCCGACTCTGGAGACGGCTTGATGGACGGCTTGAGGAGGCGCTGGAGGGAGACGCCAGTCGGTATGGCTTGTCGGGTGGAGCCGATCCATGCTAGGGCATCTGCTTGGTCATTGTCGGCCCTTGGCACGTGAAGGAACTCGCACCCTTCGAAGTATCCGCTGATCTGCTGGACGAGGAAATGATAGCTCGCCATGTTCGCGTCCTTGGCGTCCCAGTCGCCAGACGACTGCTGGACCACCAAGTCTGAGTCGCCGTAACACAGGATCCGGCGTATGCCGAGCTCTTTGGCTAGCCGGAGCCCATGTACGAGCGCCTCGTACTCGGCCACGTTGTTGGAGGCGGCGAAGTGGATCTGCAGCGTGTACTTGAGCTTGTCGCCTTTGGGAGAGGTGAGGACGATGCCGGCTCCCAAGCCGGTGCGCATCTTGGACCCGTCAAAGTGCATCCGCCAATGGGTAGAGTCGGGAACCGGCGGTAGGTACTGGGTCTCGGCCTAGTCGACGACGAAGTCGGCCAACGCTTGGGACTTGATGGCGGTGCGGGGTTGGTAGAAGATCGTGTAGGGCGCCAGTGCAATGGCCCATTTAGCCACCCGGCCGGATGCATCCCGGCTGCCTATGATCTCGGCGAGCGGGGCGGTGCATACGACCGTGATGGGATGCTCTTGGAAGTAGGGCTTCAGTTTCTTGGCAGCGAAGTACACCCCATAGCACATCTTCTGGTAGTGCGGGTAGTTTTTCTTTGAGCTGGATAGCACTTCGCTGAGATAGTACACCGGCGTCTGGACTAGCTGGGCTCGGCCTTCTTCCGGGCGCTGGACCACAACAACAGTACTAACGACTCGGCTAGTCGCGGCGATGTAGAGGAGCATGGGCTCCTTCTCAGTCGGCGCCACCAGGACGGGCGGAGTGGTCAGCATTTTCTTCAACTCATGGAAGGCTTGGTCGGCTTGGTCATTCCACTCGAAGTGAGTGGACTTCTTCATGAGTCGGTACAGGGGGAGAGCCTTCTCTCCTAGTCGGCCGATAAAACGATTCAGGGAGGCTAAGCAGCCAGTGAACTTCTGCACATCTCGCAGTTTGGTGGGAATCTCCATCCGTTCGATGGCCTTGATCTTGATAGGGTTGCATTCGATGCCGCGTTCGGAGACCAGGAAGCCTAGCAGCTGGCCGGCTGGCACTCCGAACACGCACTTCTCGGGGTTGAGCTTGATTTGGAATCGGCGCAAGTTGGCGAATGTTTCTTTCAGGTCTTCCAGCAAGGTACCGCGCTTCTCTGTCTTCACCACAATGTCATCTACATAGATGTGGGCATTTCTGCCGAGTTGTTTCAAGAGGCATTTCTGCATGCAACGCTGAAAAGTGGCACCGGCATTCCTCAAGCCGAATGTCATAGTCAGGTAGCAGAAAGCTCCAAAGGGTGTGATGAAGGCAGTCTTCAGGCGGTCAGCTGGGTCCAACTTGATCTGATGGTACCCTGAGTACGCATCCAAAAAACTTAACAGCTCGCATCCGGCTGTGGAGTCTATCACTTGGTCAATCCGTGGCAGAGCAAACGGATCCTTTGGGCAGGCCTGGTTCAGGCTGGTGTAGTCTATACACATACGCCACTTGTTATTCTTCTTCAGAACCAGAACTGGGTTGGCAAGCCATTCTGGAAAGAACACTTCCATGATAAAGCCAGCGGCAAGGAGCCAGGCTATCTCTTCTCCCACAATTCTTCGCTTCTCTTCTGACAGTCGGCGGAGGGGTTGCTTGACCGGCTTCGCGTCAGCTCGGACATGTAATTTGTGCTTGGCGAAATCCTTCGGGACACCCGGCATGTCCTTTGGGGACCAAACAAAGATGTCTCGATTCTCACGGAGGAAGTCGACGAGCTCGCCTTCCTATTTACTGTCCAAGTTCGCCCCAATGATGGCGAACCTCTCCGGATTCTTCGGGTCCAGAGGTATCTTCTTCGTCTCTTTGGCAGGCTGGAAGGAGCCCTGCGCATCACAATCTTTGGGGTTGGGGGACAAGGCCGGCTGCTTGCCGGCCATGGCCACAACCCGCTCCAGCATCTTCTTCTCTTCTGCCACCATGAGGGACTCGGCCAGCCGGCTGCTGGCCATGGCACACTCGATGGACTTCTTGTAATCGCCGGCTACCGTGATGATCCCCTTCGAGCTCGGCATCTTCATCTTCAGGTAGGCGTAGTGAGGCACAACCATGAACTTGGCCAGAGCAGGTCGGCCAAGCAGAGCATGATAGGGGCTCTCCAAATCCACTACCTCGAACCAGATTGCTTCTCGGCGAAAATGATCTTTGTCTCCGAAGAGAACATCCATTTTAATCTTGCCGATTGGGGAGCAAGACAACCCGGGGACGATACCATGGAAGACGGTGCGACTCGGCATGAGCTGCTTCGCTTTGATGTTCAGCTTCTCCATGGTATCGCGGTACAGTATGTTGATACTGCTTCCGCCATCTATCAGGACGCGGGAGAATCGGGCAGCTCGCCTCTCCGTCGCGAGGGTGACATCCAAGACCATTGCATAGGAGCCAGGAGAGGGCATCACCTCTGGGTGGTCGGCCTGGCTCCAGCTGATTGGCTTCTCTGACCAGTGCATGAACTCGGGGGTGCTAGAGGCGACTGCATTAACTTCTTGATGCTGTCGGCGTCGGCTGTGCTTGTTGTCGGCTTGACTGGTGAAGACGACGTAGGCGGCGTGCTCTTCGGGGAATTCGTCTTGGATGGCGCCGACTGCCGGCCGAGCCGTCGGCTGCTGGGGGGCTGGAGGCGGCGGACCGGGAGGCGGAGGCGGCAACATCCCCTCGCCCTTGGTGATGCGGGTGAGCCAATGGCATTTCCGGGTTGTGTGGTTGGACGGCTTCGCGCCGCTGTGGAATTTGCAGGGGGCATCAAGAGCCTGTTCGTAGGAGAAAGCCGGCTGCCAAGCCGGCCTGCCACCCTTCTTCTTGGGAGCGGGCCGCTCTTCGGGCTGCTCATCTTCAACGGTGGCCACCTGCCGACTGGTGGAAGTCGGCATGGGGGCCTTGCGCTTGTGGTCGTTCTGGTAGGGGTGCCGATTAGGGTCGCCAGCCGGCGTCTTGGGAGCCAGAGCAATCACCTTCCCCGAGGCGTCTACTCGAAGCTCGGTCTTCATTGAGGAGTTGGCCGTGGCGTACTTGTCCGCGATGACCAGCAACTCGTCGAGGGTAGCCGGCTCGTCGCAGAGGAGTCGGTGCTTGAGGAGGGTGCCCTCTCGGCACCCGGCGGTGAAGTACTCGATTGCCTGGACCTCATGCACCCCCTCACAGGAGTTGCGGAGCTCGGCCCACCGCGTGAGGTAGTCGCGGGTTGACTCGTTGGGCCCTTGGACGCAGAGGGAGAGCTGGCGAGGCTTGGGAGGCCGCTTGTAGGTGCTGGTGAAGTTGCGGACGAAGACTTCTGTGAAGTCCAGCCAACTGTTGATGTTGTAGGGCTTGAGGCTGTTGAGCCATGTGCGCACCGTGCCTTGCAGCATGAGGGGGACATACTTCACGGCGACGCGCCGATTGCCGTTGGCTATGCTGACGGCCGTGGAGTAGTCGATGAGCCAATCTTCTGGCTTCACTGAGCCGTTGTACTTGGGTGTGTCTCTGGGGAGCGAGAACCCTTTGGGGAAGGGCTCGTCGCGGATGCGGGGGCCAAAGCATGGCGGGCCGACATCGTCTTCTTCTTCTAACACCAAGGATCGAGCAAGGCGGTCGATCCGGTGGCGGGCGTCGTTCTCGCCGACTCCTTCTCGGCGGCCGAGTCGGTCGCCAAGAGTCGGGTGCGCGATAGGCGGCGGGGT
>NC_057799.1:521982744-521988247 GCF_018294505.1 Triticum aestivum | reverse complement strand
GCTCGATGGTGATGCGAGTCCGGCTGCGGCTAGCAGCCGGCTCCTTGTCTTTCTTCTGGCGAGTGCCGCTCGCAGTCGGCGAGCGGGACGTCGCGGCGTGCTCCCGGCGCGGGGGATGACTATCAGCACGGGCGCCGGCTTCGTGCCGTTCCGCAGCCGCGTCGATCAGCTGCTGGATCCGTCTTGTCATGTAGGGGAGCTCATCGGCTCCCAGCCCATTGAGCTCTTCTGCGGCCGCCTGAGCGGCTCGCAGATTCTCGAGCGGGGTGGCGTAGACGGGGCGATCCGCCCCCAGCATGCTGGCGACGGCCGCGCCGCGCTTCTGGACGAAGCTGGCTCGGCTCGGGCCGCTAGGCGGCGGCGTACCGAAGGCGGCGCGGTCGACTTCGCGCTGGTGGGCCTCGGTGAGGCGTCTCATGGAGGCTATCTTCTGGCCTTCCGCGATGAGGGCAAGGCGGCGTGCCTCCAGGGTCTCGGCGTCGGCATCGGCCGGGATGGGGACGGAGAGGTCGTGCATCGCCGCTTGCAGGGCGTCGCGTGCGTTCTCGCCCGAGTTGGCAACGTGGCTGATGACCAGCACTTCAGTGACAGCGCTGCTGCCGCTGTCAGCTCGAGGGAGAGGATCGTCGAAGACCACCACGTCGGAGGGGTAAGCGTCGAGCGATGCCGTGTCGGAGTCGACAAGCATCGGGTCGGTGGAGCCGACCGACTCCACATCTGCAGCAGGCTCACTGGAGACGTGAAGCTGGTCGAGGAGGCTGACGAGGCGGCTCTCGGGGTAGTCCGTGCCTGCGTCGGACGCATGCTCGTCGGAGATGCGAGTCTCGCCGAGCAGATCGGCGAGGCAGCTCGCTACGCAGGCGTCGTTGACGCCTTGCAGCGCGTCGAGGCAAACGCCATCGGGCGCAGCAGGCTGGCTGCGCTCGCGGGGGAGGAAGAGGGTTCCCGCCCAGAACAGGTCTCCGGACGACGGTGCACCTGGCCCCACGGTGGGCGCCAAATGTCGGGTGGTTGGTGCGACATATGCCAACGGGTGGCTTATCATTGTGGGTGCCAATAAGACATCGCCGGTGCCTGGAAACGGGATGAGGCGAAGACATGCACGCCGGCGGATCTTACCCAGGTTCGGGGCTCTCCGAGGAGATAACACCCCTAGTCCTGCTCTGCGGGGTCTCCGCATGATCACTAGATCAGTAAAAGTAGCTACAATCGCTCCTAGAGCTGTTGGGTTCAAGGGAGAAGCAGAACAAGGCTAGCTCTCGCTTCTCTCTCTTTGTGGTGTGTGTGCTATGCTTAGAAGCCAACCCTTTGCATGGGTGCTCCGGGGGGTTTATATAGGCCTACCCCCCGGGGGTAGAATTGTAATCCGGCTGGGCTCTGGTCCCAGCCGTCAGTGTCTATGCTCGCCGGCTTCTCCGCCGGTTGTTGGGGCCCGCCGACTGGTGGGTCCCGCCGGCTGCCAGCCTCTTGGTCGACAGGCCGGCCCCACCGCCTAGGGTCTTGTCGGCGGCTGCTTACTGTAGCCTCACCCCTGATGACGAGGGCTTCGTCGAGGTAAGCGTGGCTACAGTGTGCCGCCTCGAGGGCTCTCACTGTAGCCTTACCTTGTCTTGTCTCCTTAATGTGGCGCATGCTTCGAGGAAGGGGGTAGCCGGCTACTGGGGGCCGGCTACGCCCTTGGCCGACTGGGGGAGAGCCGGGCCGCCTTCGCGCCTCTCTCTGGCTAAAGGGGCCCGCCGCCCGTGGGCCGTACCGGCGTCTGCCGTGGGTGACGTCGAGGCTAGCATGGCTACAGTGTCGAGCCGGACGGGGAATGGCCGTCCCGTACGGCGTCCTGTGGCCATGCCTGCCTCGGGCTTCGGGGGTAGTGGGCTGCACTGTGGCCACACCCGTCTTGTCACCGTTATGTGGGCGCAGTCTTGGTGGTTGCGGTCTCGGCCGGCTTCTTGGAGTCGGCGTTCTTCATGGCCGGCTCTGGGGAGTCGGCATCCTCTATGGCCGGCTTCTTGGAGTCGGCCACCCCATGGTTATCCTGGGGAGGTTGCTGAGGCTGGGCCGCCTTCCGGGAGTCGGCTTCAGAGGTAGCCGGCCAGGGAAGGGGGTCCAATGCTTGGAGTGCTTGAAGGCCCAAAGGCCTGATAATTTTTTGGAAGAGCCAGGGGCAGTCGGTTAGGCTACCCATGGCCATTTACTCCGACAGAACTCAATTGCACATGTCTCATACTGCATTGCACCTTGGCCAACGCACTCGACCACGACAAGCAGTAGCTCGGGAAGTCTTTGCAATTCGTATATTTACAGCATTTACAGTTCATGTATTTACTGTTCATGCATTGCACCTTCATGGATTTTGTTGTACTTCTGCATTTGCAACATTTACAACTTAATGCAATCAGGAATTGGTTATAGATTTCATGTGATTTAATTTCTGAGTCTTAACAACAGTGACATCTTGTAACTTTCATAAGTTTTATTTCCATTCTTCAGATTTTAGCTTCCTCAATCATTCTGAATTATTTAACCTCAGTATGAGGTACATGTGTTCCAAAGATTAATCCTGAGAAATTTGTAGTTGACCAGTTGGGTCTGTTTGATTTGTTCAGTAGACTGCAGCGGCAGTCACCATTGTTCAGATCTATTCTAAAGCTACATTATTAGCACTGCAATATCTTTGTTACTTCAACCAAATAGTTCAGCCGTGTCTTATTGATGTGGATGGGTTCTTACTAATCTTTAAGCCAACTTCAAATTTTAGCCTGCTCGGTCAATCTGGATTAGTTAGTGTCAATTTTATGCATGTCTTTAATAAAATAAGAAACTGATTTTGCGTGCTAAAATAAACACTAAACACTACTTGCTCATGGTGACTATGTGTAGAAAGACGATCACGGTGGAGATCCCGACTGTCGACGTGAAGCCGGGGTGGAAGAAGGGCACGAAGATCACCTTCCTAGAAGGAACGATCTGATTTTTTCGGTACAGTTATGTGTTTCAAAAAGTTACTGTGATGTAATTTTTATATTAACACTATAATCTATGAAGTTATGTTTCCAGACATTTCACTTTTTGCATCAGCTGAGGCACATTTTATTTTCAAATAATTTCTGAAGTAAAAGTTGTGAATGAACTGCATGATGTTTCATGTGTCTGAATTACACTTGAAATAAAAAATTAGATAGCAAGGTGCAGAGGAAATGTGAGAAAAGTTGTCCAAAAACCGAAGAACCTTGTTTACTTTTCTTCCCATTACAAGTTTGCTATTTATACTATGCTTTATTTTTACTATAACGTCAAATTTATCATGTTTTAAGATGAATGGTAAGTCAAATAAGGAAAAAACTATGGTGGCCAGATTTGGTAGCCCTTAGCCCTTATCATGTTTTTATATCCAAAATACTGTTTGATCCTTGTTCAGTCTTATTTGCAGCGTAAACTATGTACACTAATCATTAGACCATCTTTGAAGATCTGGCGAACAAAAGCAGAATGGTTCTTTCTATAATGTTCGAACCACCCCCTTGCGTTCTCTCCCAAGGAGTGGCTAGCGCGCAACACTGCCATGCTCCTCTGCCGCGCAGTCATCACAGGATGGGACGGCGACCTTGCCTTCCTATTCAATGTTCTGTCGGTAGCGACGTTCTCGTCCAGGAGCATCCGGATAGGGAGGTGCTCCACGCCATGCGTGTAGGCATGTACTGCAACGCCGACCACATGGCTAAGATGGCCGTTGCCGTCACCGAGTTCCGTGCTCTCTATTCTTCATTAAATCCAGGTTTGTGGACACTACTTACCAGTTGGGAGAGAAACATAATTGATGCGTATGGAATTGCAGAATTGACACCCATGACCTATCAGTTCAACTAGAAGCAAAGAATGTTTGACATGCAAGGTTCTATCATGCCCGTATATTTCTGTTCGTCTCTTTATTCTACAGAAACTGCCAATTATTATTGTAGCTTTCATGCCTACCAGACAAAATCAAAGGAAGGTGCTTTGTTTCTCAAGTGTTGTAGTGAAAGGATTATCCTAACATAAGAGCTATATTTGCTTCATAAAAAATATGTACAGTTGGTTCACACAACGCTTAGTATGTTATTGTTAGTTCGATTTGAGTTTCTATACCATGCCAAGAGCTTTAATATTAAAAGGCACATTCTCATCTATAAGGAGCACTCCTGGAAGCTCTGGCAAGAAGGAGGGGTCGTCAACACCGTAGTCGAACTGGGGGTCTCCGGCAGCCTCGGGGTCTACCGGAAAGAAGTAACGGAGGGGGAACACAATAAATAACAGAGCAATCAAAGCATCACAAAGCGTAACATGGCAATACGCGGTGCTAGAGGTGACCTAACACAGGGATAGGTGATACCGGCGAAGGGGGAAAACATCCGGGAAAGTATCCCTGGCGTTTCGCGTTTTCGGACAGATGAACCGGAGGGGGAAGGTTGCAGGTTTGCTATGCTAGGGATGCGTGGCGGACGAACGGGCTGCGTATTCGGATTCGTCCCGTCGTTCTGAGCAACTTTCATGTACAAAGTATTTTCATCTGAGCTACGGTTTATTTTATATGATTTTCTAAAGTTTTAAATCATTTTTAGAATTTATTTAATTAATTTGATTCAACATTATCCAGAATAGTGCGTGCTGACGTCATCATGACGTCAGCAGTCAACAGAGGTGTTGACTGGTCAAACTGACGTGTGGGTCCAGTGGGACCCACCTGTCATACTCTGATTAGGTTAATTAGGGTTTAGCTAAACTAATTACTATTTAATTAGACTAACTAGTTAATTAGATTAATTAAAAATGATTCATTAACTTAATTAATTAATTAATTAATTATTTTATTAATTCATTATTATTATTATTTTTATTTAAAATCGTTCTGGGGGTGGGGGCCCGCTCTCCAGTGGCACAGAGGCCTAGCGGGCGCTGGGTTAGCGGTTACGGGTGACGAGCGCCAGCCCGCTCTCCAGGTTGCCAGGGGGGCGCCCGCCATGGGCGCGGCGACGCCGGTCGCCGGATGCGAGCAATGGCGAGGCCACGGCGAGGCGGGCAGCACAGCTGCGGCGGTGCGGGAGGAGGCCGGAGGTGGTGCAGGGGCGGCGGGGCACGCGACTAGGCGACGAGTGGCGGCGGCGCACAGGAGAGCGACCAGGGAGGGGCACGCACGGTGGGGGGGGGTTCGAGCAGGAGGCGCGAAGCAGTGGGCGGCCCCAGACGACTGCGGCCCTGGCGGGCGCGACCAGGCGCCGCGGGACGGAGGCGATGGTGGCCGGGCATAGGCGGCTCCCGGGGCAGCGCGGGATGGAGCCGAGCATGAGGGGAGAGGGCGCGGCCACGGCAGAGAGAGGAGGGAGGGGGAGCTCACAAGGGAGGAGTAGGGCACGGGCAGTGGGCGCGGGGAGGAGGTCAAAGACGACGGCGACGTGATGACGAGGTGCAGCGGCGTGCGTCGACGGCGTCGGCGACGTTAGGGTCGGGGAGGAGTTGGGGAAGTCGAGGC